>NC_133329.1:160681425-160863925 GCF_042186555.1 Aquarana catesbeiana
TATATATATATATATATATATATATATATATATATATATATAATATTTTGGGGAAAAAATACTTTAATGATCTTGCACACAAACACTATATCATACCTATTTTTCTGCTAAAATATAAGCTGTTACTCCGAGTAAATGGATACCTGACATTAGGGGTGGCCATCTTCATTGGTCTCACGATTCGAGTACGATTATCCTGTCCATAATTCGATTCCGCGATGCATCACGATAAGTGCGCATGGTTAAACTTTTTTTTCCAAAAATTCAGGCAGTCAGAAAAACAATATTTCTCCAGATGCCGAGGGGTGGATGGTGGTGTAGGGATGGGATCAGTGACATTGACACTCACCTGCTCTCTGTCGATTTTCCCCTCCTTCATGCTGCTCGGCGTTTCCCTCTTCCGGTGCCTCCAGTTCTCCCAGAGATGGCAGAGCACCGCATGGAGCAACGGATGGCGTCACCAGACATGTGAATTGTGATGCACAGAGGCTGCGATTTTATATTCAGTACTCCCACCCGACTTATTGACCACAGATCTCTCAATAGAGGACTTGTTTACATTTCTTGCGGTAGCAACAAAAGTGATCAAAAAAAAAATTGAGGAAAAGTGGAATAAAATGGATAATAAAAATTTTTAAAGCCTGCTCGTGCGCAGTGGTGAGCGCATATGTAGGTCACGCCCACGTATGTAAACTGTATTCAAACCATCCATGTGAGGTAGCACTAGACCTCTCCAAGCTGTAGAGATTAAAGCGTCGCCTATGGAGATTAAGTACCATAGTTTGTCACCATTCCACGAGCGAGTGCAATTTTAACTGCTTCCTGCCCAACGTCATAGGACGTTGTCAACTTTGGGCGATGATGCCTGCAACTACAGAGATCATCTTTTAGGGCCCGCAATTCCCTTCACTATAAGAACAATCATAGCGGCTGTTCAGCTGCTTGATTGTTCTTGTAGATGGTGGGAGAGTGAAGTTCCGCTTTAAAATTGGTAAACTATCACCTTGTAAAACAACCCATTTGATTTAAAATATAAATGAAAGACAAAACGTTTATTGGCAAATAAGAGTTGTGGGGGGGGGGGAGAAGCTGTAGAATACCGTCCTTCCCAGTAAAAGGCTGTTCAGTGGGGGGGGAGCTGTCTTGACCGTTTTGAACTGATCATTGGAGGAGAGCAGGCTGAGTTCCCAGCATAGCTAGAGAACTGACCACGCTGTTCCCCCCTGCTTACTGTGGTCAGTTTTGAATAGGAAAGCAAAGGGACTAGCAGGAGCACCAGGGATTTCTGACAAAGGAAACAATACAAAAAGAACGGGGTACTTTTTTATATTGCAGCATGTACATCAGGAATATGAAATGCTGGGTTTACAAACGTTTTAACCTACTTTGTGTGATTCCATAGTGCTCTCAACCTCTTCTCTGGTCCTCTGCTGGCACGGCAGGCTCCTTCTCTTGGCATGTCCCCATAGCAAGCCGATTGATATGGGGGCACGCTTGTGGGCTCACTCCCAAGCCACGTTGCCTGCATCCATGGACAGTGCAGCTCGGCCCTGCTCCCTCGTCACAGGTTTTCACTGACAGCAGCGGGAGCACCCAAACCGCCCCAAAGATGCTTGCAGGACTTTTTTTTTTTTTTTTTTTTTTTTTTTCCTGTCCTGCAAGCGCACCACCCCAGTGTGAAAGCACTTGGGCTTTCACACTGGGGAGGCATGAGAGGCGATATTTTTAGCACTAAAACTCCTGCCTGAAAAGAGCCCCAGTGTGAGAGGGGTCTAAAAGTAAGTTTAGGCTTTTGAACCACTCTAAAGTGACATCATTTGCAAACATAATCTTTCTCTTCGGTGGCCTGGCCCTATCTTCACTCTGCAGGAGCTAAGTGCCTTCTTTAGAAATTTCAACTTTTCAGAATGTTTGGAGTCTTGGATGCCTGTGCACATTGTGGCTTCAACCACTGACCACTATATCAGTACTGTCTAGTAATGATATAAAGGCCAGAGCATAGAACCACACTGTGCCACAGGGGACCCCAGCTTTAATATGTCCGTCCAAGTGGGAAAACGTCCACTGGATTCCCAACTCCAGATTTTAGTGAACTTTATATAATTCCCTTGGGCCAAGCTGGTCCAAACTTATTTCCTTTATTAACCCATTCAGCGGTTGTGTGTACTGTATGTAGCATCAGGTCACATACAGCATACGGTGCTGTGTTCCATTATCTGGATGGAAACTTCCCATCTCTCTCCTCGAGCAAAATGAAGCTGGGATTAGTGCTGCCAGCTTGGTCCAAACAAATTAAAGCTCACTCAAACCTAGAGGCTTTAAGCTGCTGGTGGGGTACATATACAGGATGACCCATTTACTACCTATATATGGAGTGGTTCTGCTGTATGGTCTTGCTGGTTGTGTTTTTGTTTTGTTTGTTTTTTTTTTTTTTTTTTTTTTTAATTCTGCTTGTTGTGTTCAAAAACAGATGGACTTTTTGGTAGTTTGCTGCTATGCTTTAAAGTTCACCCATTTAAAAGCATAATAAATGCATGTATTTTTGCAGGTTAAAAAAAGTGTGTTTTTTTTTTTTTTTTTTTTTTTTTTTTTTTTTTTTTTTTGGGGAGCCTGAAAGCATTGCACACACGGGGGCTGTTGGTTTGTAACTTGTTGAATGTTACAATAGGTGAACTTTAAGAGCGAAGTATGGCCAAAGCTGGCTCCCCTACTCTGCACTCCAGTGAGTGTTTGAAAACCAGAGAAGAGGACTTGAGAGCTGAACAATATGCAGTCATGCGATTTCTCAGCTCTGTCTTTGCGCCAATATGGGACAGCTGCAGCATGAAGGGGAGTTTGAGATTTTGTTTGTTTTTTCCTTTTAAAATTTTAAGCATGTTTACCTCAACACTGGGCACTTTCACCCCCTTCTTTCCCAGACCGATTTTTTTTTTTTTTTTTTTTTTTGTAATATAAGTGAAAATTTTGAAAAATTTTCTACTTTTTGTTTAAAGTGGAAGTAAACCCTGGTGGGTTTTACTTCCTCTTTATTTCCCTGCAAAGGTAAAGCATAATGGGCTACTATGCATCGCATAGTAGCCCATTATATGTCACTTACCTGACACAGACGCTCGCGATGTCTCCGTTGTCCCCACGAGCAGGGAGCATCCATTTTCGCACCTCTTCCTCCTGGGGCGCAAACTCTAACTCTGACTGTCTGGAGTCATGTGACATCACTCCTGCGCATGTGCGTGGGAGCTGCCAGTCACGGCATGTCCCCTATTAGAAAAGGCACAATGTGCCCTTTCTAAAGGGCGCACGTGCCGTAGTCATTGGCGCTCGTCTTTTTAGTAAATATCTCCTAAACCATGGAGGTGTAGGAGATATTTCAAGCACCTACAGGTAAGCCTTAATATATAGGCTTACCTGTAGGTAAAAGTGGTTGTACAAGGTGTACAACCAGTTTAAAGACATACAATAAAATCTAATTTCGTCATAAATTTAGGCCAGAATGTACTCTGCTACATGTCTTTAGTGAAAAACAAAAAACCCGATTAAGTATGATAGGTTTGTGTGATCACGGACAGATGTGTGCAGATAACTAGGACACATGATCTTACTGGGAAAGGTGGCTCCGGACAATGTTCCGGTGATTAGTGTGAGGGAAAAACGCAGCCATCATGTGATCAGGAGGGACAGTCACAGAGCCCTCCTGACGATCTGAGATGTGCGTGTCCAGGTGACACGAGCACATGGCTACGCAATCGGGAACGTTCACTGAGGAGGAAGCAGGTGGGAAGTAGTTAAAGCACTCTCCCCACACCTTCCTCATCAAACATCTTGGATGCAGCCTCTGCCAAGGATTGGTTGGTGTTGACAGCCCATATTGTACTCAGCGCCCTTTACTCAGCAAGGGCTGTTCTTTGTGCATTTGTAGCATGCGCATTGCAATTGTGTTCATATTTTCTTTCTGGGCCCAGTGTGTGCAGAAGGGCAGGATCGTTCAGTATATGCTGAAAGCTGTAAGGTTAAGTTCAGTTTTTCCAAAATGCACACTATGCTGTCCTATATGGCTATAGTAGCATAGTGTGACAAATCTACCTTCCAGCTTCCTATCAGTTCAAAGATTGTAGGCCAAAAATGCGTTTAAAAGAAGCCAATTAAAACCTCTTTACAGCTTGTGATTGTTTCCTCACCAGTTATTGTAGGGACAGAGCAGCCATAGGGATGTGTGGCCCCTTGTTTAATGGGAGGGAGAGCCATCCTGTTCAGGCTGTAAATGCTCAGTGTGGCAGAGAGGAATGGTAGTGAAGGTGTAAACTTTCAAGGGAGTATTTAATTCTTCCAATCCTGCTTTGAATGCAGGCTCTAGGTCCTGTATCCTAATTTTGGCTACACAATCTAGTGAGCGGCAGCAATTCAGGATGTTGTAAGTTAGGCTTCACATCTCATAAGTCACTGAGTCACTAACAATGTTTTGCACTCCAGTCCGCACTCTACGGAAAATGGGTCTCAGAAGTCTGCTCTGTTGACGTCACAGGAATCTGATGCCCATCTGTCTCTCAGCGAGCTGCTGAGAGACTGAGACGGTCGTTCCCTGCCCCTCCACAGCTCAGCAGTGAGCGTGGAGGAGCAGAGACAAGTCAGCAGCTCTCTGCTCGGGGAGCTGAGAGAACTGAGCCATTGGCGATGTTCGATTGCTAAGCTCTCAGTGCAGAGGCGCCGGGGGACAGATGCAGCATTGGACCGATGCTGCATCCACCTAGGTAAGTATGAACGCGTTAAAAAAAAAAAACAAAAACCCATACTTCACTTTTAAGCTTTTTAATTTTCTGCCCAAACGGTGTGTTTTTTTTTTTTTTTTTATTTTATATAAGATATAGTTTGTATAAAAGACAGCCACTCCTAGAAGTAGCTGTAAAAATGTTCAGTTTGCATGAGGCTTAAGGGTTTACAACCACTTTAAAACAGCATATCTGTGAAAGGAAAAAATCAGTTGGCAAGCAAGATTAGCAACGTTTCCTGTGGTGTAAAATAGTTTGCGTCTGGCTTCACACTGCTGCGGGATTGAAATTGTGTGAGTTAAGCTGAACTCATACGATTTCATACCTGCATGTCAGCCCGACCTCGGGGAGATTTCATTGAAATCGCACCCGAAGTCCCCAAAAGTAGTACAGAAACTACTTCTGGTAATCGGTGCGATGCTTTCGGACGGTGCCATTGCTGGCAATAGTTGCCGATTTGGCATGTGTTTTGACATGTCAAATTGCTTCAATGTAAACCTGGGTTTAATGAAAGGTGACCAGTGCCCCTGCCATGTGTTTTGTGTTTTGTGTTTTTTTTTTTATTGCTGTTTTTGTGAAGGTTTATAGTGTTCACGTTTGATGCTTTTGAGTGCATAGAATAGTTCAGTTTGTCAAGGGAAATGATCATTTTAAATTTTATATAGTTCATTGTTGCTGCATCATTGCATATGTAGTGGTATATGAGCAAAATATGATATGTTGTAATTTTGTGTTCTTGTAGTGTGGCGTCATCAGCCCCAGATTTGATGTGCAGCTAAAGGATCTGGAAAAGTGGCAGAACAATCTCTTGCCTTCACGTCAGTTTGGGTAAGTTCAGTTACCATTACTGTATTGATGAGCTGTAATAGTTTGGGTTCCCAAAGATGTTCCCCCTATTAGGCACTTTTCACTGTACCCTGGGTTCTCATATCAAATGTACAACTCTCCTGGGGTGAAAGTCAACTATTAGACTTGAGGACTCCTTTAAAAAGCAGCAGTATGGCCGCACTGGGTGGGGAAAAATTAAAAATTTATAGAGTACATTGTGCTTTCCTAAATGTACACGGTGATCCACCTGCTTCAGACTCTGGTGGAACACTACAATATGTTTGAGGAGGGGGGAAAAAAAAGCCAAAGGCAGATCCCAATAATGTGAACTGTCAGTTACATGACCAGTTCTGCTCTGGCGAGTAGAGAATTGGAAGGTAATGGGATCTGCCAGTTACACACTGCAGCCAAATTTAAAAATTTATGGGAGGGGCTGTAGTAAGTATAGTGCAAAAAAGTGGATAAAATCAGCTTTCCATTTACCCCTTGGTGTTTCCTGCATGAGTACCCCTTTAGCTTTATAGGTAAGTTCTACATTCTTAGGAGTAAAATGGCCTGTCAGAACAAGAACTACTTTTTCTAATTTGTATTTGAAGGAGGTTATGTAGGATGGTCGTTTGGTTTGTCTGAATGCTTGTTTGAGGTCAGTGATTCATTGGATAATGAAGCTGGAATGGGGTGGCAGCACCAGAGTCTGCACCTCCCAAAAATTCATTAGCAACCCCTCCTATTTCTGTCCTAAAGATTTCTCATAACAGAAGATTAGTCCTAGTTTTTAAATTGATGGAACAATTTTAGGACTTTTTTTTTTTTTTTTTTGAGCCTCCTGCAGGACTGTCTGTGCATCTGTGTGCATGTACATCCTGTGCTAATAAAAAAACTAGCAGTTAATTGCTTGACTTAGTGATTGATCGGTAAACATTGAACAAACGACTCCCTTCTTTAAGCATTACAAGTGGCATGTAGTTGCGTATTATGCTTGTGCCTGCACTCTGCCCACCATCTTAACATTTAAAAAAAAAAAAAAAAGTTCACGTCATTGGGTGCCACAGTCATCTACCTTGCTCACTGATGTTTGCTCCTCTAACTATTGTAACACTGCGTATCTAGGATACAAAGCATAGAACATTGTGCACCTCGTTTTGCACATGTACAGGACTTTGCATTTATCTGGAGGAAAGCCCTTTCTAAATTCTGGGATTTTTTTTCCCTTTTCCAACAGATTAGTAGTCTAGTATTGCACAGTGTGATATGAGTCACATGGCATCCTACTATTTTGCAGTTTTGGGATGAGATCTCCTTGAAGGCACTACTGCATAGCCTTCCAAGGGCACGGGTGTGTCTTCAGCAGTTCTTGCAGCTGCCTTTCCTCTTGAATTTGTTCTAGGCACGGAACTATGGTCAGACAAACATTTGACTGTAGCATGACAATTCTGAGCGTTGGCCTTTACACTCAAGTTTTGTATCTGCAATGGTGCAGTTCTGTTGTCATTGTTTACAAGTAATTTTCAGGTGATTCAAAACCACATTGGAAAGCACTTTAGCTTTGCAACTTTAATATGTATTTTTTAGGAAATGCAAAATTCATTTTTTTTTTTTTTTTTTTTTTTATTATAGGTATATTGTGCTTACAACTTCCGCTGGCATCATGGACCACGAGGAAGCAAGGCGAAAACACACAGGAGGCAAAATCCTGGGATTCTTTTTCTAAATGTTAAAGCAGGCAGAACAATAAACTGTTATCAAAAACTGTTACTTGTTTTTTCTGAACTAGTGCAATTCCGTTCTGGTGTGAGGTTTAACCTACCGCATTAATTGTGGCCGATACTACAGAGTTTGGCGACTTTTAAATGAAACCTGTTCTGTTCATCCATTTTGATGCGTTTTTGTTGCTGCCCCCCCCCCCGTATAAGGAAAAGCTTACAAACCTACATATGAGTGTGAAAGGTTATCTTCCATAAGGTTTACTTTAAAAAGCGATCCACATATAGTGGTAGGCAAACCTGAGTGTAGGAATTTGAGCGTTTCCGCATCTGCAGAGAGCACTGTTAAAACCAAGTTGCAAAATATATGTATTGCTTCTGCTTGCGTACACATTCACATTTGTCATTAGTTCTGAAGGAGCTTGCAGCCTTTTGTCAGTATCCAGAAAAATGCAGGGGGGACAGCTTGGGTGGGAGAATGTTAACCTGCAGGGCTCTTTCCCATAGAATGGCAAAATATTTGCATCAAGATAAAAAGGTGTGTGTGTGTGTGTGGCAGCCTCTCCAGCACTCCCTAATACTTACCTGAGCCCCATCTCTGTCCAGCGATGTCCATGAGTCCCTCGGCCGTCCGGGACTCTCCCTCCTGATTTGGCTGAGACTTAGCAGTGGCTCCCGCAGCTGTCATTTATTCAAGTGAGAGGGGGTGGGGGCCGAAGTGCAGCTCCATGTCTGAATGGCTTCACAGCTCGGCTGCCCCCATAGCAAGCTGCTTGCTGTGGGTGCACTCAACAGGGAGGGGCCAGGAGCACAGAAGAGGAACCTGAGAAGAGCAGGATCCAGTCTGCTCTGCAAAACCACTGCACAGAGGCGGTAAGTATGTTTGGTGTGTGCGTGTTTTTTTTTTTTTTTTTTTTTTTTTTTTCTTAAGACTTTACAATCACTTGCAGTTTGCATCAACTGCACCTTTGCTGTCCATGTGGGGGGAAAAAAAGACCCTTGGGCTACCTTCACACTGGGGCGGGCGACGGCGGTAAAGTGGTGCTATTTTTAGCGCCACTTTACTGTCGCTATTTGGCCTGCTTAGGGGGGTGGTTTTAACTCCTGCTAGCGGCCGAAAAGGTTAAAACCGCCGCTGCAGCGGCGCTTTGCCGGCGCTGCCCCATTGTTTTCAATGGGCAGGGGCGCTTTAGGAGCGTTGTGTACACCCCTCCTACAGTGCTGCAAAGATGTGGCTTGCAGGACTTTAAAAAAAAAAAAAAAAAAAAAGTCCTGTGTGAAAGCACTTGGGCTTTCACACTGGAGAGACAGGAGATGCTCTTTACAGGTGCTATTTTTAGCGCTGTAGTGCCTGTAAAGTGTCTCAGTATGAAAGTAGCCTAAATGAGTGCTTTTGTGGTGCTGCAGTAAAGGGTAGTAACCCATGGAAACCTAAGGAAAACATGTATATTCAGATGTCCACTTTTTTCGTCTTTCAGGACAGCACACTTGAGACCTCGGCTCCTCCCTTCTCAGGAAACACCGCCTCCACCAGAGTTTTAAGCCATGCCATCCCTCCAGCCTGTCGGTTTCTGTGTTTCCTCCGGAGGGGAGACACTGCTAGGAACCAGGGCCATGTTTTCAGCTGGGGAGGCTGAGGCTGGTATTTTCCTGAGAGGGAGAGACAGAGGTCTCAATGCGCTGCAGCTGGGATGGGAAGTCCTTAGTTTGCCTAGTGCAGTAAACGCACCCTGTCCTCCCTCGGGGAAGTTTTGAGGCCAGGGTGCTTGCTTTGCGGTACTTTGGGGAGAGGTAAGGGTGGTTTGTGCAGCATTCCCCTCGTCCTGTGGCGGCCAGTGTGGAGCTAGAGGCTGGGCTGGACTGCGGGTGGCGTCCATTCCAGCGGGGGTGAGCACTTCCGCTTGAACCGCGGCTTCCGGTTCAGTCTGCGGGACGTAAAGCGAGCGGCGTGACGCTGGTGGAGGCTCCGTTTTGTTGTAGTGTCAGCAGCAGGAGCAACGAAAGCGGACCACACTTCTCTGGCCTGAAGGGATGTCTGAAGCAGACGCTTCCCGATCGGTGACGAAATCATCAGCCACTCTAAGGTAAGTGGAACCCTGGGGTGGTGTTCCCTTACCATCTTCCTGTTAGCTCCACTGGTGAATCCCCCTCTAGGTGGTCAGAGGGAGGTGGTGGCCAGTCCTGGGGGGTTGTACTCCCGGTGTCAGGTGCAGTGTGTTGATTGTAATGCTGGCAGTTTTTTATGTTGTGGGGTTTTGTTTTGTCATTTCAGGACAAGACCACTGAAAAAAATCTAGGTCCCCTCACAATACCAAGAGGAAATGCCCATTGTGTAGGAGTACTTTGGGGAAATCCTGGACCAAAGTTTTGTGCAGGGACTGTATCGAAGGGTTGGTTAAGGCTGCTGAACAGAGTTCTGACCTGGCAGTGTCCATTAAGGAGCTTTCCAATCTTTTACAACGCTGTTTGAGAGTTTTCAGCCCCCGCAACCCCCAGCCAATCCTCTGCCAGCACAGCAAGGTGCCACACCTGGTCCTTCAGCATGTCCCTGGGGGCACCAGACAGGCTTTTGAGGATGAGCTTGACAGAGCAGCCTCAGACTCCTCAAGGGAGTCAGATGGAGAGAATGTGAGTAGTGAGTCCATTCGATCCTCCCCTTACAAACTCTCTGGAAGAGGTGAAAGAGCTCTTGGGAGCCATCCACACCACCTTGGGTATCCAGGAGGAGAAAAAAATCGCTGTTTCTCCATGATCAGATGTTCGAGGGTCTTGGAGAGCAGAAGAGGAAGGTCTTTCTGGTCCATGAGGTTCTGGTTGACACTATCAAAAAGGAATGGAGAGACCCAGAAAAGGAAGCCTTTCTCAAGAGCATTAAAACGCAGATTCCCCTTTGCAGAGGATGAAGCGGCTGCATGGAACAAATCTCCTAGACTGGATGCAGCCTTTTCTTCGATATCCAGAAAGACAGACTTTGCTTTTGAAGATATGGGGGTACTTTCAAACCCCATTGATAAGAGGATGGATTCTCTACTCAAATAGACTTGGGACTCCACCCTAGGGAATCTTAAGCCTGCCATGGCTGTCACAGTGGTGACGCGTAACATGGAGCACTGGCTAACATATAAAAGCACATATTGAGGCCCGGACCGCAAAATAAACGATTCCCTCCTCTTTTCCAATGCTTTTAAAAGGGGTTGCAGATGCCTCGGCAGAATCAGTCTGCATGTTTGCTAGATCCTCTGCCTTGGCCAATTCAGCCAGGAGAGCTCTCTAGCTAAAAACCTGGCAAGGGGACAATGCTTTTAAAGACAAAGCTTTGCGGAGTCCCTTTTAAGTGGGACTTACTGTTCGGTCCGGACTTGGAGGCTGTCCTGGATTGAACAGCCTATAAAAAGAAGGCCTTCCCCTTAAAGAAAAAGTTGGGTGAACAGTCTAAAAAGAAGACTTGCCCGCAAAAGAAGTTTAATGTTCCGAGGGCAGAGTCTCAGAAGAAAGCTTGGTCCAACAAGGGCAGGGGGGTGATTTTTCACCCTCCTGAACAGCCCCGGAAGTCCCAATGACAAGTTAACCCTGGTGGGAGGAAGACTGGGGGGCCTTCATCCCACAATGGGAGTCAGTTACCTCCAATCTGTTCATACTAGGGATTGTAAGGAGAGGATACAGACTAGAATTCTCAAGACACACACACACACACAGTGAAGGACATGCCAAAGTGTGCGGAAAAAGCGGCATCATTGCTGGCCTCATTTGAGGAACTGACCTCTGAATCGATCAATCTCTTACAAAAGATTCCAGATGGATTCCATCTTTTCCATAAAAACGCTGCTTCCTCCGAATTGTTAAATGGTATCCATAGATCTAAGGGATGCCTATCTGCACATTCCGATCAGAGGACAGTTAAAGGATCCTCAGACTGGCAGTAAGGTCTGGGGAGGAAATAGTATATCTTCAATTTCAAGCCCTCCCCTTTGGGCTATCCTCCCTCTCCCTGGATATTCACCAAAGTGATGGTGGAGGCTCTGGCTTTTCTGCGACTTCAGGGAATTGCAGTAGTTGCATACCTAGACGACCTGCTCCTCTTTGCTCCTTCGCTGGAGTAGCTGGTCCAGGATTTGCAGGCAACAAAGAGTCTGTTGGAGCATCTGGGATGGCTCTTACATTTGGAGAAATCCAACCTGTTTCCATCCTAGAGGGTTACGTTCCTAGGTTACATTCTGGACTCAACCCAGCAGAGTGTGTTCCTTCCAGAAGAGAAAATTTGCAAAGTAGACAAAGCCTTGGCAGTTCTACAAGGCAATCAACAAATCTCCATAAGAAAGGCAATGTCTGCCCTTCCAGCTGTAAGGTGGGGGGGATTGCACTTCCGTCCTTTACAGTTCATTCTGGAAGTTTGGGACCACACTCAGAGGTCCTTTGACTCAGCGGTTCTCATTCCAATATGGGTAAAGAGGTCCCTGTGGTGGTGAAGGAAGGCAGAAAATCTATCACAGGGTCTGGAATGGGTACTGCCAGTATCCAAGGTTGTCACAACAGACGCAAGCGGCATGGGTTGGGAAGCACACCTGTGGATGAGTCTGGCGCAGGGATCCTGGAGAGTCGATGCGGGGAAGTCCTCGAACTGGAGAGAGTTGAAGGCCATCTTCCTGGCTCTCAGAGCTTACCAACAGGAGCTCCAGGGACATCATGTCCAGGTCCGCTCAGACAATTCCTCAGCAGTTGCTTACATCAACCGACGGGGCTCCAGAAGCAGCTCCCTTTGGGCTCTGACAGAAACAATATTCAACTGGGCTGAGGTCACGGTGCTCTCACTATCCGCAGTACACCTGAAAGGGGAGTTAAATCAGATGGCAGACTTCCTCTGCAGAAGGAAGCTAAGAGAGAGCGACTGTGTCCTGACTCAAGTTATCTTCAGGATGATTGTCTAGAAGTGGGGGCTCCCATGTTTGGACCTTTTCGCCTCGAGGGAGAATGCAAAAACTCCCCTCTTCTCTCTGAACCGCTGGGAAGGGGCAATAGGGGTGGACGCTCTTTCTCAGAGCTGGCATTTTTCCAAGTGCTATGCCTTTCCCCCTCCGGTTCTGTTGCCCGCACTCTTGAGGAAATTCCAGTCAGAGGATACAACCCTGATCTTGATAGCGCCACACTGGCCCAGGAGGCCATGGTTCTCTGTCCTGAAGACGCTGGCGGTGGAATCGACTTGGATATTGATGGTCAGGGAAGACCTCCTCCTATCAATTCCCAATCTGCTGCCCTCAGGTGGAATCTGGCAGCTTGGCTACTGAGGAGGAAATGCTGAGAAGTAAGAGGTTCTCTGAAAGGCTGGTAGCGACTCTTCTGAATTGTAGAAAAGAAGAGACACGCAAGATCTATTTGAAAGTCTGGAAGAAGTTCAATTCTTGGTGCGCAGAGAGCTCCTTTAGCGTTCGCAGTCCAGTGGCAGTGCTGGAGTTCCTACAGCGTGGGGCAGATAAGGGACTGGCCCTTAGTATTCTTAAAGGTCAAGTTTCCGCTTTAAGTGTGTTCCTTGAACAACAACTCGCAGTGAATCCTTGGATATCCAGGTTCTTTAACCGCTTCAATACCCAGCCATAATACTGGGTGGGCGTCATATGATGGCCTCGGTTTTCTGCCGCTACTGCGGGCCCCCGGGGGGGGGGTATTGGAGTGGCGGCAGCGGAGCTTCCGGGAGCGGCCGACCTGTCGATATGCAGAGCGGCATTGGGAAGTGGCGTGCACGGTGGATACAGCTCAGCCCCGATCAGTGTAGCCAATGAAATGGCTCTTTACCACGTGACCGGCTGTGTCCAATCACAGCCGGTCACTGATGTAAACAAAACAGTGTGTAACTTCTGTTGCTGGATTCTCCTCTTCACACACCGATCTAGTGTGAGGAGGAGATCAGCTAACAGTGAGTTACACATTGTACTATACATATATGTACTACTGTGCCCAGATTGCCCCCCCTAAATAAAGAGTACCTGTCCATCAGGAGTACCCGCCACCTCACCACCTGCCACCACCAGAGTACCCGCCACCTCACTACCTGCCACCAGAGTACCCGCCACCTCACTACCTGCCACCAGAGTACCCGCCACCTCACTACCTGCCACCAAAGTACACGCCACCTCACCACCTGCCACCAGAGTACCCACCACCTGCCACCAAAGTACACGCCACCTCACCACCTGCCACCAGAGTACCCGCCACCTCGCCACCAGAGTACCCGCCACCTCACCACCGGCCACCAGAGTACCCGCCACCTCACCAGACTACCCACTACCTCACCACCGGCCACCAGAGTACCCGCCGCCTCACCAGACTACCCACTACCTCACCACCTGCCACCAGAGTACCTGTCACCTCACCAGAGTACCCACCACCTGCCACCAGAGTACATACAGCCAGTCAGCCACTATGTCCAGAAAGGTGTACACCCCAGAAGAGGCATACCAAATACTCAGTCTAACCGATGAGAGCAACGGGCAGCTCTCACAGCTCAGTTCTGATTCCCATTCTGGTTCGGAATATGAGCCCCTCGAAGGCAGCACATCAGGATCCGAATCAGAGGAGGAAGCAGTCCGTTCAAAAAGATAACGGTCTGAACACCAGACAGCTACCAGCAGTGCCAACGGCGGTAGACCCCAGGAGGAGGGGCCCAGTACAAGCACTGCTAGATCCCAGGAGGAAAGGCCCAGTACAAATGCATGCCAAAGAATTAGGGCCCAAACCCAGCTTCCAGATGCCTTGACAAACCCATTGTGGCTGCCTTCTACCACAGGGTCAGCCATGATCCCCCCTTTTACAGCACAGCCAGGTGTGCAGGTCAACTGCAGGTTTTTCCCAAATGGATTTTTTAAATTTATTTTTCCCTGACGAATTGATTCAAGGCATCGTGGACCAAATCTCTTTGCCCAACAATTCATTGCAACCAACCCCAGCTCCAGCTATGCCCGCCCTTTTGAATGGAGACCCCTAACAGTGGTGGAGCTTAAATTGTTTTTAGGCCTAGCGCTCAACATGGGGCTTACAAAAAAAATGAAATGCATAAGTATTGGTCGACCAAACCCATCCACCATATGCCAATTTTTCATCGGCCATGTCCAGGTCCCGATACGAAATTATAATGTGCTTCCTACATTTCAGTGACAACTCACAGTGCCCCCCCCCCCCCTGAAATCACCCAAACTTTGACAAACTATATAAAGTTCACCCCCTAATTTTTTTTCCAAGAAGTTTGCCGAACTTTATGTCCCTGACAAAAACATATCTGTGGATGAATCCCTGGTGCATTTCACAGGCCAGCTGGGAATCAAGCAATATATCCCCGGAATCAAGCAATATATCCCCAGTAAGAAGGCGAGGTACGGCTTGAAGCTTAACAAGCTTTGTGAAAGCGCCACCGGTTATGTGCACTCATTCCGCGTGTACAAAGGCAAAGATTCCCAGCTCCACCCCCCTGAGTGTCCCTCGTACATGGGAATAAGTGGAAAAATTGTTTGGGAGTTGGCATTCCCACTCCTCCAAAAGGGGTATCATATTTACATGGACAACTATTACACTAGTTTGCCCCTTCTCCGCCACCTATATCTAAAAAAAACTTTGGCCTGTGGTACAACAAGGAAAAACCGAAAGGGCTTCCCACAGCGTCTTGTCACCACAACCATTCAAAGGGTGGAATCGACAAGCTTGAGGAATGAGGAAGTGTTGGCTGTGAAGTGGAGAGATAGGAAAGATGTGTACATCATGTCCACCATCCACAATGACACCTCGGTGGAACTTCACAGAAGACACGGTACCGTTCGCAAGCCTTCCTGTATCAACGAGTACAATAAATACATGGGGGGTGGATTTAAATGATCAAATGTTGCAGCCCTATCTTTCAACAAGAAAATCCCTCTTCTGGTACAAAAAAGTCGCAATTTACTTTTTTCATTTGGCCCTTTTAAATTCTTTCATCTACCAAAAATCAACGGAAACACCCACCACCTTCATAAAGTTTATTGAAGACATTGTCACTGCCCTGATCTATCAGCAAGTATCCCCCCCAGAAAGCATTCACTCTGATTGTGTCAGCAGACTACATGAACGCCATTTCCCAGACCATATTCCACCAACACGATCCGGAAGACGACGCCAAAAAAAATGTTGGGTGTGCACCAAAAGAGGAATTAGGAGAGATACCAGCTTCCATTGTCCCGACTGTCCCTCCCAACCTGGCCTTTGCATTGGAGAATGCTTCAAGCGATATCACACTCTGGAAAACTATTAGCCAAAATTTCTAATACTGCCATTTCCCTGTTTTCAATTTCTGTCCTGAATATTTCCCTGCCTCAACCAACCATATCATTGTCTTCCATGTGAAATGACCCTGGCCTGTTTCTCTACTATGCCTCTACCTACCGTCTGCATTGTTTTTCTGCCATGTTTTTGCCTTTCATGTGAACTGACCCTGGACTGTATCGACTATGCCTCTGCCTACCATCTATTTCTGCCTTTTACCTGCACTGACTTCGGCCTGTTGACCATGTTTTTGCCTGCCCCTTGGATTGATCTTTCACCCTGCTACACAGGGGTCTCACATATGTGAGGGGCTCCAGAATAGTGTTCTGAGTTCAGAAAACCAGTTTTTGGTTTTCTGTGTTCCCAGAACACCAGAACAGGGTCTGGTTGCCCGGAGGCTTCAAAGCCATTTGGGTGGGAGAAGCCTCTACCCTTGTCCCCATTCTTTTGTGACCGATGCCCTAAGCATGATGTTACTGCCTGCTCCCTGGACAAATACTCTGGCTGTGCTGACCATACCTCTGCCTGCTGCATGTACGAACTATAGACAGTATTCCTGCCTGCTGCTGCTGACCACATCCCTGCCTGCTATCTGGACCAATGCTTTGGCTGTGCTGACATCTCTACCTGTACTGACTATTCCTGCCTGCTGCCTGTTTTGCTGTCGCTGTCCACGTTCCTGCCTGCTGCCTGGACCGATGCTCTCCTCTGTGGACCACTGCACTACCAAAACCGCAGGTAATCTTTTCTTTACCTTTTACTCAGCAGAATGTATTTTGGTTTGTAATTGGTATGTACAGTACATGCTATGTGTTAGAAATATAAAGGGCCTTCAACAATGTGATAGGTTGGCAGGAATTTCTGTGTGTAATGTATGCTCCTAGAACAACTGACAGTGCTACTTGGATGTTGAGCCTCTGTATGTGGCCAGGCTATGTAAAAGTCTCACACATGTGGTATCGCCATACTCAGGAGGAGTAGCAGAATGTATTTTGGGGTGTCCTTTTTGCTATGTACATGCTGTGTGTTGGACATATCTTATAAATGGACAACTTTGTGTAAAAAAAAAAAAAAAAAAATGCGTTTTAATTTTTTTCCCACATATTCCAAAAACTTTGGGAAAAAAATTAACCATTCAAAAGACTCATCATAGCTTATACGTTGGGGTGTTAGCTTTCCAAAATGGGGTCATTTTGTGGGCGTTTCCATTGTCCTGGTGCTCCAGGGTCTTCAAAATTGTAATAGGTGGTTGAGAAATGAGATGTATAATTTATGCTCCTAGAATGCCTGAAGCTGCTATTTCAATGTTGGGCCTCTGTATGTGGCCAGGCTGTGTAAAAGTCTCACACATGTGGTATCGCCATACTTGGGAGGAGTAGCAGAATGTATTTTGGGGTGTCAGTTTTGCTATGTACATGCTATGTGTTGGAAATATCTTATAAATGGACAACTTTGTATTAAAAAAATACGTTTTCATTTTTTTCCCACATATTCCAAAAACTACTGGAAAAAAATGAACCTCGTTGGGGTGTTAGTTTTCCAAAATGGGGTCATTTTGTGGGCGTTTCCATTGACCTGGTGCTCCAGGGCCTTCAAAAGTGTGATAGGTTGTCATCAGGAGGAGTAGCAGAATGTATTTTGGGGTGTCATTGCAAGTATGCATGTGCTGTGTGAGAGAAATAACTTGTTATTATGACAATTTTGTGCTAAAAAAAAAAAAACAAATTCCAAGAATTGTGGGAAAAAATTACAACTTCAAAAAACTCACCATGCCTCTTACTAAATACCTTGGAATGTCTGCTTTCCAAAAAGGGGTAATTTGGGGGGTATTTGTACTTTCCTGGCTTGTTAGGATCTCAAGAAATGAGATAGGCCTTCAGTACATCAGGTGTGATCAGATGTGATCATTTTTCAATGATTTGCACCATAGCTTGTAGACTCTCTATAACTTTCACAGAGACCAAATAATATACACTAATTTGGGTTATTTTTACTAAAGATATGTAGCAGTATACATTTTGGCCCAAATTTTTGAAGAAAAATTACTTATTTGCAAAATTTTACAATAGAAACTAAAAAAAAGTGTGTTTTTTCAAAAATGTCTCTTTTTTCGCTTATATTGCAAAAAATAAAACCAGCGGTGATTGAATACCACCAAAAGAAAGCTATGTTTGTGAGAAAAAAAAATGATAAAAATTTGGTTTGGGTATAGTGTAGTATGACTGAGTAATTGTCATTCAAAGTGTGAGGGCGCTGAAAGCTAAAAATTGGTCTGGGAAGGAAGGGTGTATAAAAGCCCTGTATTGAAGTGGTTAAAGCCTTAGGTAGGCAGAAGCCAGTCAGCTCCCATCCTTTTCCGGTATGGGATCTCTCTCTAGTATTGCAGGCTCTTACAGGGGATCCCTGTGAGCCTATTGAGTCTTGTACGGTAACATTTTTAACCCTCAAGACTGTTATCCACATAATAATCCACAGCTCCCAAAGTGTTCACCGCCTCTGGTTTTGGGGCTCCTGCATACCTATTAATACCGGTTATAGGGTGGCTGGCCTACTTGTGAGAGCAATCGGCTCTGCTCCTAGAGAACAATTTGTCTCATGCGATGCACATTGTGGAGAGAGTGGGATGGGTTTTGAATTTACAGAAGTTGTCTCGAATCCCAAACCAGAGGTTGCAATATTTAGGCCTGACCCTGGATACTGTCTGGGCAAGAGTGAGCCTCCCTTTGGACAAATGTGTTGCTCTAAGGACTCAGGTGGGCTTGTTTAATTCATTGACAATTCCCTCTATGTGCCTCTGCATGAGGTTTCTGGAAAAGATGTTAAAATAATTTTGAAGCGGTGCCTTTTGTGCAGTCACATTCCACATAGACCCTCCAACAATGTTTTGGCAGCATGGGACAGGACGATGCAGTCTTTGGATTCCCTGATGCAGTTGCACCCCAGCATAAGACTGTCTCTGGATTGATGAATCTCCTCACGGATGTTGGAGATGAGGGGACGTCATTTCTCCCTCTGTCCTGGAGGGTCTTCAGGATGGACTCCAGCCTGCTGGGCTGGGGCAGCGCCCTGAACAATGGTACAGGGTACTTGGTCACTGCAGGAGAGGTTGTGCCATCAACCTCATACAACTGAGGATGATTCACTTTGCCTTGGTGCTAAGTCTATGCAGCTGAAGGGCCTTCTGGTGAGGGTTCGTTCAGACATGGAGGCACCAGAAGTAATGCTGTGTTGGAGTAAGTGGATCTCATCCTTTGAGTTGGAACTTCATGTTTTCCCACTGTCCACCAGCCATTCCAGGCATGGGAAATAGGCTGATTTCCTCAGCTGTCAACAACTGTCCCTGGGGGGAGTGGGCACTCAGAAGTCTTCAAAGAATTTTGCCATCAGTGGGGAACCGCAAATGTGGATCATCCGGCACCCAGGTTCAATGCAAAGGTTGGACAGGTTAGTCTTCAGGACCAGGGGGACCCTCGAGTTTGTGGTGGATGCTCTGGTGACACCATGGTGATTTAGGCCTTCCTGCTGTTCATTTCTACCTCGTCTGCTTCACAGGATTTGAGTGGGGGGCATCCCGATGATTCTAATTGCCCTGGCTTGACCCAGGGGAGGGGGGGGGAAGCATAGTACTCATGAAATCCTAACCTCTCTTGTCGGTGAGTGGAACCATAGATCCTTTAGGATTGACCCGACCTCTAATCCGATCTTCCATCCTTCCTTACAATTGCTTTAACAGCATGTTTGTTGAAGCCAGGTCCCTGAGAGACAGATGAGTCTGATTCGGTCATTCCTAACCTGTTGAAGATTTATCACAGAACTTGAAATTGGATTTGTCAGCTTATTTCTCAAGCTTACATTTTAAATGCAAAGGTTTACTGTTTTTGGCGACTGCTCATTCTTCCAGGCGTGTTGGCACTTCCTGGGCTGTTCAACATCAGGCTTTGGTAGCTCACGTTTGTAGGGCTGCTACCTGGTCTTTGGCTCATACTTTTACAAAGTTTTACTGCGCTGATGTTTGAGTGGCCATTTGAGGTTTTAACCTTTTTGGGTTTAGTTGCTTGGGGCTTGTTGCTGTGTTGCCATTCCTTCATATTCAGTGCTTTAGGACATCCCTATCATGGATATGAAGATGTTCTGGGTTTCCTAATATGGAATTTTTGGTTTACTAGTAAAATCCTTTTCTTGGAGTACATCATGGGACACACAGATTCTGCTGATGTTCCTTTGTGGTTCTTGGCTTGCTACAAAAACTGAAGCCCTTCTCACCTGGGAGTAGTTATGCCTAGGTGGAGATTTACAGTGTCCAATCACCTGAAGTTGGCAGCATAAACCTATCAGTATGAATATGAGGATGCTCTGTGTCACATGATGAATTCTGAGAAAAGGATTTTATAGGTAAACCAAAAATGATATATATATATTTTTTATGATGATAAACATTTAACCTTTCTTAGCCTTTTAATTTTTTACACTAGGCTTTCTGTACTGCAGACAAATTATTATTCAGCCATTTAAGCCTAAATACAAGTTTCCTCACGCTTTAAATAGTTTGGGCCAATCCCCCTTAGTTCAGCTGCCTTAGAAGGGCTAATAAGTACAAATGCAGTACATTAGAGTTGCTATGGTGAATTCCCACATTAATTTGCCAGGTCTTTGAACATGCAGTATTCACTGTGAATCCAATTCTCACTCCTAGACAGCACTGAATATGGTAATTTTTTTAAAATTAAACTTTTCCATTAAAGTGTCATTAAACCCACATCCTATCAGTAAATGCTGTATTACATGCTGTTCATACTCATTCAGTCACTATGGGTTTTGTTTTCTGTATACTGCAAAAAACCTGGTTGATCCTGTTCTTTATCTCCCACCTCCTGTCCTTGTCCCCACTGCATTTGGGGATTTTGCAGATCAGTGTTGGCAGCTAGTGCACATGCTCTGTTTTCAGTGTATTTTCTATCCTGAGCATTTCCTCCCTAACACTCCTGAGCAGCCCCTGTTACTCTAGACTAGAGTCACACATGTGAGCGTATACACAGTGGTAAATGACAGCCCACTCCCTCCCTCCCTTCCAGCTAACAAGCTAAACACAATGGGGATGGGATACTACATCTTTATTGGTGGAGGCTTCACCTCCTTGTTGCTCTAAGCCACAGGCTAGAGTGCCATGACTCATATATGTAAAATGTAATTTTTGCCAGTCACAGGCTATTTGTATGACCATTTAAAACAATTTATCGATACAAAAGGTGATCTTATCCTTTAATAACATGTCACACCCATATTTAGGAGTTAACATGTTCTGAACGGACCAGCCCCCGCACCTCCCCGATCCCTGCTGTGACAGCTAGCATGGTTCTTCCTCTCTGTTAGCTGTCACAATTAAAAAAAAAAAACATGGCCGAGCGGGGCTCCAACCAAGTCACTGATTGACAGAGCTCTGCATGGAAAACTACAAGGTCTGGCAGCCTTTGCGGTCTGTGGGCTTGTAGTTTTCAATGAACTACCACGGCGTTCCACAACACCGTGGTAATTCATTCATGCTTCCTGTCAGATTGCATCTGCTTACCCGTACGGGCAAGCAGATACACTGGCAGATCTGCTGGAGACCTTGAATGACCTTCATTGTAGCAGCTTTACAGGCTCCAAAAAAAATTAATAAATGTAAATTTATTTTTACCTGCAAATGCTTTTCTTTCCAAAAAGTGAACTTATCCTCTGTTTTTTACTCTGTATCCTAAAGGCTGTATTTTTTTATTTTGAACATGTGACCAGTAGAAGAGGACTAGAAGCTCCTCCTACCACTGTTTCTGTACAGACAAGCTGGGAAAGAGCTGGGTCATGTGACAGCTGTATATCGATTAGGAAAGAGGATACTTACATTTTTTAAATTCAAATAATTACAGTGCCGTCATCCACCTATAGAAAGAGAAGGGATAATGTTAATGTAACGGTGTTTAGTATCACTTTAAATATGTTTTTCGTGGGAATAAAAAATGCTATGCATCTTGTGTGTTCTCCAGCTGAAAATTATCAGTGTCAGTAATCATTGTTGAGAACAACTATCAGCATTGGTGGTCAGTGGGAGGAAAAAATGCGCTGGTGGCAATGGTAACTGGAAGAAAAAAGTCAGCAGTTGGTGACTAGGAGGAAAAACCATCAGCGTCAGTGGGAGAAAAAAAAATATCAGATTCCCTGATCATTGGGAGGAAACCCTGTCAGTGTATGTGATTAGGAGTAATGTTTCCCAGCATCGGTGGTCAGTGGAAGGTAAGATGAATATGAATAATGAATAGTGGGAAAAAGGAATATGCTGGAATTGGTGGTTTATTGAAGGACTCAGAAATTCTTAAACAGTCAGTTTATACTGCCAACTTCTGGAGTTTGGAACACTGTCAAACAAAAAACTTGTATATCAATTTGCAGTTAGTGTGGATGCCCTCATTTTAACAGTAAGTGCATCTAAAAAAAATTATACTGGTCATTTGGTTTACTATATATGCTGTATCAAGAGAGTTTTTCTAAACCAGTGTAGCGGGTGCCCCACATCTCCCGTGGCCATGCCAAGCTGACCGAAGCTCACATCTCCCGTGGCCATGTCAAGCTGACCGAGGCTACCACTGAAGGAAGAATGTGCCTGTCAGCTCCTGCGAGGGATTTCTCCCCCTCCCTCTCCTCACTGACTTTGCATTATGCAAGTGTGGCTCACACACACAGGCAGCTGCTCTGTATCCTTATTGGCAGGAGGAGGAGGAGAGCCAATAGACGGCCACCTACATTGCAGCAAGGAATTCTGGGACATGTAGTCCCCATCTCAAATGGCTACATAGCTTTGTATGGGTAAAAGAGGGGTAGTAATGGTGTTAACTGCAATCAAGTTTGCCAGAAACCATAAGTCTATGTAGGGATATGGTGGCGTGGGGCAAGGAAGGGATAAAGTCATACTCTGGGTAGGATGGGTGATGATATCCAGCAGAATGGGTAGACAGTCCACAGCTCAGGGCACGCCTCTTGAGGGAAGCAGAAGCACACTCCAAACATGTAGAAAAAAGCAGAGGAAGAGGTGCCTTTTAAGTGCAGATAGTATAGAATTTAAAGGGGCAAAGATTAAAAACACTCACATTGAGGTAAACCATGTGTCAGTATGTGGAAGTAGTCCTGCAGCTTTGTGTCTCTTTTGCACGCTGGTCCGGCAGGCTGTGCCGCTCGTTTCCCTGTAGGAGCCATCCACCGACTCTGTGTGTTATGGGGACAAACATGGACCGCAGCTGCGTTTGACGTCACTGAAGTGATGCAATGCGTTTCTGAGCATGCGCACTGTTGGTGGGAAGAACAGGCCCTCTCCTTTCTCAAGCTCCTACAGGGAAATAAGCGGCCCTGCCGGACCAGGATGCAAAGAGACACACCACTGCAGGACTACTTCCACATGCTGACACATACTTCAATGTGAATGTTTTTAATCTTTGTCCCATTAAATTCTATACTATCTGAACTATGAGCAGGGTCCAGGAATGCTGGAAGAATCAGGCCTTTTCTATGGTAGGAGACAGAAAGAACTGTTCATTGTCCACAGTGTAGGTCGGGGGTTCCCTAAGGTGAGGAATAGACTGGAGGAAAATCAAGCACTGTAAAGGGTGCAATCATTTGTGATGGAAAAAAGACTCCTTTGTTGGGAGTGCATGTTAGATTGGGATACCACTCACAAGGACAGGTTTCTACCAGTCCCAGGGTATATGAAACCTAAACAAACCTGGAAAGTTACACAGTGGGGTGCAATAATTTCAAGAGGGTGAAACAGGGCAGGTTAAAGAGGTGTCTGATGGAGAGGTCTTTGGTGGAAGCTACAGGGGGAAACCTGAGCATGCAAACTGTTACCAAAGGATCTAGTAGGGTAAATAGGACAAGTCCCTACTTGCATAAGTGGGGATCCATCTTCATGCATTAGGTTGAACAGATGAGACGGAACACTCCTGGCTTTGGGATCTGTAGCTTGATTATGATATAGACTTTTGTCTAATGCCACATACACACGATCCGACGGCATACTTGGTCCGGCGTACTGGATTTCGTTGGACAATTCGATCGTGTGTGGGCTCCAGCGGACTTTGTTTTCTCAAAAGTTTGACGGACTTAGATTTGAAACATGTTTCAAATCTGTCCGACGGACTCGAGTCCGGTCGAAAAGTCCGCTCGTCTGTATGCTAGTCCAAACGCTAGGGCAGCTATTGGCTACTGGCTATGAACTTCCTTGTTTTAGTCCGGTCATACGTCATCACATACAAATCCGTCGGACTTTGGTTGATTGTGTGTAGGCAAGTCCGTTCATTCGGAAAGTTTGTCGCAAAGTCCGTCAAAGTACGCCGGACAAAGTCTGCCGTAAAGTCCGATCGTGTGTACGCGGCATAAGAGTTATTACTGCAGTAGTAGATGAAGAGTGAGCTTTTTTCCATCCCATTCACAGATCTCCTGTGTTGAAGCAGATGACCACCAGTAGTGTTGGGAATTACATGGACAGGTCCGAAGAGATACATTCCCTTAAAAAGCAAGCAAATTAGCTGTTTGTTAGGCACATCTTCTATGTTCCAGGCATGTAGCTAAAGTGCCTTATGCATATGTACAGACATCACCCCCATGTGAGACACAATCTTAGATAAAAGTGTTTTACAGATGGAGCTCAGAACTCCAGACATTTGTTCCAAAAGTTTTAGCACTCAAGGATTTGACCTTGTGTTGGACGGTTTTAAGGGATATGACCTGAAGGGTTAAATAATAGTTTAATATAGTAATGAATAATATTTCTGGTTATAGAGTGCCTCTTTTTTAAACTGTACGGAGTGTTATTGATCTTTTAACAGTATAAACCAGACAGATGTATTGGCTGACAGAGTTTATAAAAAAAACTTCAGTGGTTTCCTAAGTAACATTATAGTTTTGCTTGATACATATATTTAGAATTCTTTACGTATCTGTATCTATTATAATTGGCTAAACGAATACATATGTTTATAAAGGAAATAGGTCATCCAAACATGTCCCCTTTATTGGTGGAAAATAATAATACCCATCTCATCCTGTGTACTTAAGATAAAACCCAAGCCAAAATAAACAAGTCTCTGCTCTTCAGTTCAGTTCAGTTTCAGTGTCTGTGTCTGAATGGGTGGGACTTCCGGGGCCCTGTAGCCAAGGCTAAAAGGTAAGAGGGAGACCAATAATAGAATTTAACCCCTACATGAGCCAGTGTGACATGGGGGGTGATTTATAAAAGCC
Organism: Aquarana catesbeiana; assembly: GCF_042186555.1. Lineage (NCBI taxonomy): Eukaryota > Metazoa > Chordata > Amphibia > Anura > Ranidae > Aquarana > Aquarana catesbeiana. The sequence goes on from NC_133329.1 coordinate 160,706,264, forward strand.
GTGCAACACTCATTTTCATAATGGTGCGCCGGTAACAGAGTGTGAATCCCCCATTTACTATAGCGATCTTGGCGCACGGGAAAATGCAATCTGTGCGCCACTATAGACGTGGCACACTGCATCTCCAAATCAATATTGACAGAAGATGGAGGTGCCAATATTATGGGCTGATGTGAGGAAGTTTAGTAACAACTTCCCAAGTAACAAATATGCCGAAAATAGAATGAGTAAGTAACTTTTTCAGAGAAAGCCTGCTGTGCCTGCAAGTACGTTTAGAACTGCGTGAGATCAATGTAAGCAGTGCGCATGCACAAGCGGCTGTTGCGCTCGTTCAAATGCGTTTGTTCACTGTGCAGCCAAAATCTTAGTAAATGTTAAGCAACGTACATGCAATTGCAATGGTTGAACGGGTGCACCTCTTTATGTATTTTTTAAATTAGATTTGCACACATGTCATGTTAGCATGTTACGTTGCCAACATGTGACATGTACCTTGTTAAAATTATGTAAAAAGACTTGCTCCTCTTAAAAGGGCATTTAACCTTCCCCCTCTAATGCATATGATTTCCTTAGGCTAGCTTTTGCTTTTAAAGGGGAACTTCACACTCCACTCTATTCTCAAAAGGCTGTGAGCTGCCTTCACCAATCAAAACCACATCCTTTTTCAGAGCATACAACAGGCCCAGCTAGGAAAGGGGTGAGAAAAGCGATCGCCCAATCCCCTCCTGAACCATACAAGGCCACATGCACTCAACATAGCTGGCTGTCTTTGGGGCATGTTGGGCTCAGCTCAATACCAACCACAAAGCACCTTGTACCCACTAGTTTAAAGGGTTTTTCCACATTCCGTAAAGCCCCCTGTCTGCAGCCCCCCACAACCCCAGCCTAGGGTTGTGTGGAAGATTCCCTTGTCACCCTGAGTATGGAAACAATGTGGTTGACTTTTGAGGTGCCCGAGCCCCTCATGCCCTTTTCCCAGCTGCAGCTTAACTAGGCTGATTGGCATGGCAAAACAAAAAAAGGTGTGATTTGTCTAAAATCTACTTTCCTGGTGCCTTCATGCTAGCATATGCATGTGTATCCTGCCATGGATAATCACCAGGAAAGGAAAATTACAGAGAGGTAAGTATTCAGTTTTCCATTTTAGCTCAGTGGTTCTCAGCCTCAGTCCTCAAGTACCCCCGACAGGACATGTTTTGGGAATTTATCTTAGCTAAAATAGCTGTCCATAATACCAAGCCATTGACTCTGATTTAAAGCACCTGTGCAAGATGAAGGAAAACCTGCAAACGTGGCCTGTTGGGGGTACTTGAGGACAGGATTGAGAACCACCGATTTAGAGCACTGAGCTAAAATCTAGCTCAAGGCAACCCTATTCTAATCCTAATTGTAGGCATTTGTGGGAAACCAAGTGAATGTTGGAACTCCTGCTTGTTTTTTTTTTTTAGGTTGGGCTTTGTGTCCTTTTCTGAAAATTGGCTTCACTTCCTGTCACATAGCCAAACAGGAAGTGAGGGTAAAACCCTACCAATGTCTTTCCTTGGGGACACACAGGTCAATCTAACTAGTGTCCCCGTTAGACAAATTGCACTCTAACACTTTGTTGTGTACACCCCAAATTATTAGGTATTTTGGGGTTTATTAATGTCAAATCCACTCTGCAATACAAGTGTACTCGCTGTAAATCTGAAGGGAAGCACTGGTGATTTTATTATCCAATTGTGTAGAAGCAAAGATGCTATTTTTTTTATTTTCCTTGCATGTCCCCCTTGGATCTCCAGCAACTGCATTTGTAGTGCAAAGTGGATTTGCCTTTAGTAAATAAACCCTAAAGTCCAAGATACCTAATAATTTGGGGTGTGCAAAATGCTAAGGTGCAATTTACCTAATGGGGAAACTATTTAGATTGACATGTGTGTCCCCCAAGGAAAGACATTGGTAGGGTTTTACCCTAACTTCCTGTTTGGCTATGTGACAGGAAGTGAATAACTTTGAAGGAGAAACTGGCAAAATTTGGGAGTTGTCTTCACCCTATCAGGGGTGCAGACATTCCCAAAAACTGACAAGACTTCTAATCCCTCTGCACTCTATCCCCAAGCAAAAATAAGAAAGGATTTCATTTTGTTTAACTTTGCAAAGACACATTCCTAAGTTCAACTGTGATGCTTGTCAATGGCCCATTTAGACCTTGTTTAATAGAAAACACCAGTTGCCTTTCACTATAAACATTTGTTAGTCCAGTCCTGGAAATCTGCATCTGTTTTACTAATAATTTCCATAAAAATTGGGTTCCTGCATCTAGATGCGTGACCGCTGTGTATGTGAGATGTGCGCAGAGGTATGTACCCGCGGCGCATATCTGGTTCCCGGAAGTGGTAGCCAGCACACAGGAATGACATCATGCCCCTCCAGAAAGTTGTTTGTACTGCTGCTAATTTTTTCCCACCACCATGCCTGTTCTCTGAGGAAGAGATGATCCTTATCCTCCATCCAAGAGGATAGGAAGCGTGCTAAATCCCCCTCCCCCACCTCAAACGCCTTTTTCCAAGGGAACAGTGGTCTACAGGATGAGGTATTACCCTCCGGTGATCATGGGGAAAAACAAGCCAAATTTTCCTCTGTGAAGGAAACAACAGTTGATGAACCTTATGCAACCTCGCAATCTGACAGATTGATGGTACAAACTCTTACAGAGATGGTTCATTCCACTTTTTATGTTACTCCTAACAGAGTCAGCTGAAAGTTCGGTCCCTTCCTAACTCTAACTTTGAAGAGTCTCCACAGTGGGAGCACATGTATTCTAATGGATAGATGAAGGGCAGATGACTGAAGGGAGCCCAACCCCAGGAGCACACTGAACACCCAGCACATTGCACAATGACAGCAAAGGTGTCAGTGCGTTGCCTGACCAATATGTCAACAATACAAAAAAAAGGTCATTGCCCCCACCTATAACTGGTCTTCACAGCAAGGAGCACCGGAAGGGCAAATGCATGTAAAATAAAACCAAAGAATTTCCAAGCTCAACTTACCAACCAGCCTGCGACCAACAGAATTAACCTGCCTAACAGTTTGCGTTAAAAACAGGGGTTTAGTTGCACACATTTGCAAATACATGCATAAGCTGCAGGCCACGGCAAGGCACCCTGTATCCTGCAGACCCTAACTCTAACTTGAAGGGTTGGGCTCCCTCCAGTCATCTGCCCTTCTTCTATCCATTAGAATACATGTGCTCCCACTGTGGAGACTCTTCAAAGTTAGAGTTAGGGTCTGCAGGATACAGGGTGCCTTGCCGTGGCCTGCAGCTTATGCATGTATTTGCAAATGTGTGCAACTAAACCCCTATTTCTCCCTTCGTCTTTCAGGACAGCACCTGGAGAGAGCGCAGCTCCACCCACTTTCCCAGGAAACACTGCAGTCAGTTTCTTTAAAGATCGGACACTTCCACCATGGCCTCAGTTGTAGTGTTTCCTCCGCCATGGTGGAAGCGCTGCAGGGAACCAGGGGTGTGCTGCGCTTTCTCCAGGTGTGGAGAGTATTTGGCATACCGGCGGAAGTGTTGTTTCTTTTTCTCTTAAGACAGCCCAGCATCCTCCCTTACGTGCGGTGGATTCTCGGGGGCCCCCTCCTCTTCATGCTCGGCGAGAGCCAGGCTGCTGTGGGTTCCGCTCCCATAGACCGGCGGCATGGCTGTGGAGAAGCGAACGGCGTCTCCTTTACAGATCCTCACGCCTTCCGGGGTTCGGATGACGAGCGCGTCATTCCGACCGGGGGCGGGGCCTTGAGCAGCGCGACGGGGCTTCTGGTTCCGGCCGCTGGAACGCAGGACGAGGGGGCGGTCTTCTGGCTGATGAAATTTCCGGCCCTCACAGCGGTGAGCGGCCCGGGAAAATCAAATAAAGGAGCACAGACGCCGCTGTAGTCCTGTCAGTAATGGAGGACGATCAGACGGCAGTGGCAGGAGCAGGAGCCACACCAGTCAGCCAGGCCCAGGTAAGCAGGGACATTGGTCACTGTTTTTTCCTTACTCTATGGGCAATTATTTAATGTGTATTCCCTTCCTAAAAGGGGGGAAGGGGGCCTGCAGATCACTTTTCCTGGGTAATACAAGAAGGAAAAGTGATTGATTACTTGGTTGGAAGTGGATCTGTGGGGTGATTCACTGGCTGTGGAACAAAGCATAGGGGTTAAGGGGTTAACTTCCCTTTGTTTTTTTTCTTTGTACAGCATGTAATCTGTTTTTGAAATGTTGGTTCAATGGATATCTTTTTTTCCCTTGGTATATTTCAGAAAGCTAAAGAAAAGACCAAGCATGCCTCCCCTATTATTAAGAGGAAATGTCCGTCATGTAAAAGTTTACTGAGGGATTCCTGGACCAAGATATTATGCAGGTCCTGTATTGCAGACATAGTTAAGGAGGAGACTACTCCTGCTATTCCTGCGTCTCAGCAAGGAGAATTGCTGAGCTCCTTCTGGAAGGAACTGGTGGACACCTTTGAATACTTCAGATCCTATCTGGATAAACGCCCAACTGCAACTGGCAGTACGGTCCCCCATTCTCACTCCTCTGTTTCTGCATCCAGAGGGGGCAGTGACTCAGAGGAGGAAGAGTGTAGTGCTTTACCAAACTCTGACGAAGAAGCAGAAGAAGAGAAAGAGACTTCTTCTCCTTCTTCTAGGTACAAACTATCCCTTGAGGAGGTGGATGATCTGCTAAAGACGATACACACTACCCTTAACATCACAGAGGATAAAACTCAGTTATCCTTACATGATAGGATGTTCCAGGGCTTGGGGGAGGAAAAACAGAGTTTTTCCAGTACATAAGTTTCTATCGGAAACTATTAAAAGGGAATGGAAAGATCCAGAGAGAGCCCCTTTCTTTTCTAAATCCCTCAAACGGAGATTTCCGTTTGACGAGGATAGCTCGCAAATCTGGAACAAAAAACCAAGACTTGACGCAGCTTTTTCCCAGGTATCAAGGAATACTGACCTGGCATTTGAGGACATGGGTATCCTTAAGGATACCATGGATAAGAAGGCAGACTCCCTATTAAGGAAAGCGTGCGATTCAACCTTAGCAAATTTGAAACCACCCATGGCTTCAACGGTGGTAGCCAGGAACCTGGAACACTGGCTGGAACAGCTGAAGGCTCATATTGAGGCGGGGACTCCTCGTAAAGATCTGTTAGATACACTCCCGGTATTACTAAAAGCAGTGGGGTATATAGCAGATGCTTCAGCTGAATCAATTAGAATGTCAGCCAGATCCTCAGCTTTAATAAACTCAGCTCGCAGGGCTTTATGGGTCAAGACATGGACAGGGGATACTGCCTCAAAAACAAAGTTGTGCGGTCTTCCCTTTGAGGGAGATCTGGTGTTTGGCCCAGGTCTTGAAGCCATACTTGACAGAACAGCTGACAAGAAGAAGGCTTTCCCTATAAAGAAAAAGGTGATTCCTCAAAGCAATAAGAATTTTCGTGCTTTTCGGAAAACCCCAGATACCAAAGAGACAGGCTATAAAAGGCCATGGAAATCTCAAAGAGGGAGGGGCAAGTCAGGAGTACTATTTCGCCCCCCTGCCACAAATACAAAGACCCAGTGACTGTCATCCAACTGTGGGAGCAAGGTTACAAACCTTCTTTTTACAGTGGAAGACTATAACGGACAGCCAGGTTATCCTCAAGACAATTTTAGAGGGTTACAGGCTGGAATTTTCTTAACCCCCACCTGTGCGTTTTTACGTAACCCAGGCTCCCCGAGATCCAGAGAAAACGGTAGCAATGACATCAATCTTACAGGAATTGATGCAGCAAAAAGTGATCACGAATGTGCCTCCCAGGGAAGTAGAACAGGGGTGCTATTCGCACATATTTCTGGTGAAGAAGCCTTCAGGCAAATTCAGATTAATTCTGAACCTGAAGATTCTCAACAAAGCTATCGGGTACAAAAAATTCAAAATGGACACAATTTTTTCAGTAAAGAGTCTCCTGACCCCAAACTGTTTTATGGCGTCCATAGACCTGAGAGATGCATATCTCCATGTGCCTATAGCACCAGCATCCCAGAAGCACTTAAGATTTGCAATAAAAAAGGGGGAATCAACCCTACATCTCCAGTTCAGAGCACTCCCTTTCGGGCTGTCATCCTCTCCGAGGATTTTCACAAAGATCTTAGAGGCCTTAGCCCCACTCAGAGTGGAGGGAGTATCGATTCTACCTTATTTAGACGATCTTCTAATTTTTGCCAAAACAAGGGACCTATTAGTGAAGGATCTGGAAAAGACAAAGAGACACTTGGTAAGTCTCGGATGGATAATAAACAAGGAAAAGTCAATCTTGATTCCATCGCAGACAATAAAATTCCTGGGTTATACTATCAACTCCATTCAGGAGAGAATCTTTCTCCCCGAGGAGAAGACAGAGAAGCTTCAGAGTGCGGTAAAAAAGACCCAGACAAACATGCCAATTTCCATCAGGGCAGCTATGTCGGTCTTAGGGCTCCTCACTGCGACTATACCAGCAGTGCAATGGGCACGTCTACATGCAAGGGAGCTCCAGCAGGCAATTTTAATGAATTGGTCCTATGGAGAGTCCCTGGAAAAGATGATAAAGATGCCTCCGCGGGTTCAGAGGAAGCTTTGGTGGTGGAGAAGCCACTCAAACCTGGACAAGGGCCTACTCTGGGGTTTTCCCTTGGAGAAAAGGCTGACAACAGACGCAAGTTCTTGGGGTTGGGGCGCCCACCTGGACAAACAGATGGCTCAGGGGAGTTGGACAAACTGGGAAGCCAGGAGATCCTCCAATTGGAGAGAACTAAGGGCTATTCTCCTGGGACTATGGGCCTTCGAGAAATTAGTCCGGGGTCATCATGTCCAAGTTTTATCGGACAACGCCACAGCAGTGGCATACATATCAAGGCAAGGAGGAACGAGGAGCAGGACTCTGCTATCCTCGGCCCTTCAAATTCTATCCTGGGCAGAAAACAACCTAAAGTCCATAACAGCAATACATCTGAAGGGAGATTTGAACCTTCTAGCAGACTTTCTAAGCAGAGAAAGAATACTAGAAGCAGAATGGAGTCTGAACACAGAAACATTCCAAAAGCTAATAGAAAGATGGGGAGCGCCTCAAATAGATCTTTCTGCATCCCAGAAGAATACAAAGGTAAAGGCATTCTTCTCACTAAACAGACAGGATCAGGCGAGAGGATTGGATGCACTGGCACATCGGTGGAACTTCCAATTGTGCTACGCCTTTCCCCCCTTTCAGATGATCCCTCTGGTCTTAAAAAAGCTACAAAAAGAGGCCACGAGTATGATTTTAGTGGCTCCTTTTTGTCCCAAACGAGCTTGGTTTGCAACAATACAGAGAATGGCGGTAGAACCTTATTGGGTTCTTCCACTGCGGAAAGATCTCCTAACCCAGGGACCCCTTCATCATCCAAATACCAAGCACCTCAAGCTGACTGGGTGGTTACTGAGGGGCAGATGTTAAAGAAAAAGGGTCTTTCAGATAAACTGGTCTCTACCCTTTTGAATAGTCGTAAGGAGGTTACCAGAGCCATTTATTTCAAAACGTGGAAGCGATTTAATTTCTGGTGCACACCTAAGAAGCTTTCACCACAAGAAGTTGTTTCAGTCCTAGAGTTTCTCCATGAGGGAATGGAGATGGGATTGGCAGCTAGTACCCTGAAGGTGCAGGTAGCTGCATTATCAGTTTTCCTTGAGAGACAATTATCTAAGGAGCCGCTCATTATTAGATTTTTCAAGGCATTGGCCAGAGCTAGGCCAATACCTTTTAAGTTTTTTCCTAGATGGGACCTATCTTTGGTTCTACAAGGTCTGATCAAAAGGCCTTTTGAACCTCCAGAGGAAACATCAATCAAACTATGGTCGCTAAAACTAGTCCTGTTAGTGACAGTTACTTCAGCTAGAAGAGTAAGCGAGTTGCAAGCTCTTTCCATAAGGGAACCCTTTTGTTATATTTTTCCAGACCGGGTAGTGCTAAAAACTGACCCAGGTTTTCTGCCAAAAGTGTCAACAGCGTTTCATAGGGCACAAGGGATAGTTCTCCCTACCTTTTGTCCTACACCGTCCAGTTCTAAAGAAAGGTCTTTCCATACCCTGGACGTGAGAAGGTGTTTATTACACTATATAGAAATAACAAAAGATTTCAGAAGATCAAATTCTCTTTGTTCTATTCTCTGGACCACGTAGGGGGTATAGTGCATCCAAAAACACTATAGGTAGATGGCTAAGAATGGCCATCAGTGAAGCTTATAGAGCTTCAGGGGCAGATCACCCTAAGGGGGTAGTGGCCCATTCAACAAGGGCAGTAGCAACGTCCTGGGCAGAGAGGGCAGGGGCTTCTCCGGGTCGGATCTGTAAATCGGCCACGTGGACAAGTTTCTCCACCTTCACCCGCCACTACAGGTTGGACTTGCTATCAGCAGCGGAACAATCGTTCAGCAGGAAAGTCCTGCAGGCGGTGGTCCCACCCTAGAGTAAGTACTCTTTTATTATCTCCAGGTGCTGTCCTGAAAGACGAAGGGAGGAAACCCTAGTTAGAATTACCGGTAACTGTATTTCTACGAGTCTTTCAGGACAGCGCCAATGACCCGCCCTAAGTTTGTTATAAAATGTGTTATTGCTATGTTCTGCTTATCTAATTTCAGCATGGCTGGGGGTACTCTATGAACAACTGAGGCCATGGTGGAAGTCTTCAAAGAAACTGACTGCAGTGTTTCCTGGGAAAGTGGGTGGAGCTGCGCTCTCTCCAGGTGCTGTCCTGAAAGACTCGTAGAAATACCGTTACCGGTAAGTCTAACTAGGGTTTTTTAACGCAAACTGTTAGGCAGGTTAATTCGGTTGGTCGCAGGCTGGTTGGTAAGTTGAGCTTGTAAATTCTTTGGTTTTATTTTACATGCGTTTGCCCTTCCAGTGCTCCTTGCTGTGAAGACCAGTTATAGGTGGAGGCAATGACCTTTTTTTGAACTACTTAAGTCACCAGCAATTATTCCCAGGGGAATGGTTTCTTCACCCCGACATATTCTCAGGCTGTTTGTCAAAGATGGGGGACTCCGGACGTAGATCTTCTAGCGTCCAGTTCAACATAAAGTTAGTCAACTTTGTGTCCACAACAAAGGATCCATTCGCATGCAGAACAGATGGTAATACCGTGGGATCAGCTTTCACTGATTTATGCATTTTCCCCTATTCAGTTGCTGCCTCGACTTCTTTGCAGGATCAAGCTGGTAAGAAAACTGGTAATTCTGGCAGCACCAGCATGGCCCAAAAGGTCATGGTATGCAGAAATCGTAAAGATGGCAGTGGAGGATCCATGGTCCCTTCCACTAAGACCAGACCTGCTCTCACAGGGGCTGCTATTCCATCCTACTTTATGAACGCTAAATTTAACGGCCTGGCTATTGAAACCCACATTCTAAGGAAATGTGGGCTTTCCGGTTCAGTTATCTCTACTTTGATTAATACAAGGAAACCAGCTTCCAAAACTATACATTATAGAGTCTGGAAGGCTTATGTTTCCTGGTGTGAATCCAAGGGTTGACACCCTTGGAGATATACCATAGGCAGAATTCTTGCCTTTCTACAATTAGGTGTAGAGATGAAGTTGGCCTTGAGTATTATTAAGGGCCAAGTCTATTTTATTTCAAAAACCGCATTCTTAGTCTGGGGTTTTATACAAGGGGTGATGCGGATTACTCCGCCAGTTATATCACCTTTAAGCCCTTGGGACTTGAATTTAGTTTTGTCAGTGTTACAAAAACAGCCATTTGAACCGATACAGATTATTTCTGTTAGTCCTTCTGACAAGCAAGCTGGTATTTTTGGTTGCTATATACTCAGCAAGGAGGTTTTCGGAATTGGCTGCTCTTTCTTGTAAAGAGCCATATTTGATTATTCATGAGGACAGAGTGGTGTTACGCCCTCATCCAGGCTTTTGCCAAAAGCGGTTTCAGGTTTTCACCTGAACCAAGATATTGTCCTGTCATCGTTTTTTCCAAAACCATGTTCCAGGGAAGAAAAGTCACTACATTGTCTTGATGTGGCGAGAGCAGTGAGAATCTATTTAAAGACAACTGCTCAGATTTTTAAGACTGATGTCTTATGTATTCTGCCAGAGTGTCCTAAGAAGGGACAGGCGAAGTTGAAATCCACTGTCGCTAAGTGGATTTGCAAAGTTATACTTCAAACTTATAATTAAGGGATAAGATCACCCTTTTCAAGTTAAGGCACACTCTACCAGGGCGGTTAGTGCTTCTTGGGCAGTGCGTCACCAGGCCTCCATGGCTCAGATCTGTAAGGCCGTAACTTGGTCTTCAGTGCATACATTCACAAAAATGTTATCAGGTGGATGTAAGGAGGTATGAGGACATCCCTTTTGGGTGCAGTATGCTTCAGGCAGCAGTATAAGTCCTCAAGTCTGAGGGTACCCTGCGGGTTGTCTCTCCCTCCCCTCAAGTAGCATTGCTATGGGACATCCCATTAAGTAATTACTAAAGGCTCTGAGTCCCATGATGTATGATAAAGAAAATAGGATTTTTATTACAGCTTAACTATAAAATCCTTTTCTTGGAGTACATCATGGGGCACAGAGGTCCCTCCCCTCTTTTGGGATTTAAGTGTATTCCTTTGCTAGAAAAACTGATGTGCTCCTGGAAGGAGGAGGGGTTATATAGGGAGTGAACATCCTTGATTGGGTATACCAGTGTCAACACCTGAAGGTGGCTTATAACCCATTAAGTAATTACTTAAGGCTCTGTGTCCCATGATGTACTCCAAGAAAATGATTTTACAGGTAAGCTGTAATAAAAATCCTATTTTTTGTCTCATCAGTTCACAGAATATTTGCCTAGAAGTCTTGAGGATAATTAAGATGTTTTTTGGTAAATGTAAGATGAGCCTTTGTGTTTTTTGGTCAGCAGTGGCTTTGGCCCTGGAACTCTCCTATGGATGCCATTTTTGCCCAGTCTTTTTTATTGTTGAATCATGACATGAACACTGATCTTACCTGAGGCCTGCAGTTCTTCAGATGTTGTTCTGGGTTCTTTTATGACCTCCTGGATGAGTCGTCGTCATGCTCTTGGAGTAATTTTTGTAGGCCGGCCACTCCTAGTAAGGTTCACCACTGTTCCAAGTTATCTCCATTTCTGGATAATGGCTCTCCCCGTGGTTCACTGGAGTTCCAAAGCCTTAGAAATGGTTTTGAAACCCTTCCTAGACTGATACATGTTTGTTTCTAATCTGTTCTTCTTTTTTTTTTTTTTAGATTGTGGCATGATGTGTGGCTTTTTGTGATCTGTTAGCATGCTTCACTTTGTCAGAAAGCTTCTATTATGTGATTTCTTGATTCAACAGGTCTGGCAGTAATCAGGTCTTGGTGTGGCAAGTGAAATTTAACTCCGCTTTCCAAATAATTGTGGTTAATCACAGTTCATTCATGATTCAGCATGGGGGGAAAATTACTTTTTCACATAGTGCCAGGCAGGTTTGAACAGCTTTTTTCCCATATTAAATGAAATAATAATTTAAAAACTGCATCTTGGATTTACTCGGGTTATCTTTGTGTAATATTAAAATTAGTTTGATCTGAATCATTTAAGTGTGAGAAATATGCAAAAAAAAAAATCAGGAAGGGGGCAAATACTTTTTTACACAACTTTATATGTATGTACAGTGGAACCTCGGATTGCGAGTAACACGGTTAACGAGCGTATCGCAATATGAGCACTGTATTTTTAAAAATCGTAACTCGAGTGTTGTCTCGCAAAACGAGCATGATTCAGGCCAAAGCAGTGTGCAGTACTGCTTTTGGCCTGAAGTGGGGGGGGGGGGGGGGGGTCACGTTCGGAAATGGCATGGAAAGACCCGAGTACAGCATGGCTGATCTCGACAAATCTTGGGTAGGAAGTCTTTACGAGGTTTGCCGAGGTCAGCTGAAGTGTATTCGGGCCTTTTTGGCCGTTTCCGAGGCTCTCCAGTGCCCCCCCCGCCTCTGGCAGCATGCGGTATTGCAACCTATTGAAGTCAATGCGGAACAAATTATTTTAGTTTCCATTGACTTCAGTGGGAAAACTCTCTTTGATATGCGAGTACTTTGGATTACGAGCATACTCTTGGAACGGATTATGCTCGTAATCCGAGGTTCCACTGTATATGTGTGTGTGTGTGTGTGTGTGTGTGTGTGTGTATATATGTATGTATATATATATATATATATATATATATATATATATTATATATACAATTTTTTTTTCAGGTTTTCATTAAGTCTGTGGGTGGGGTCGCCCCATATGGACACCCATGGCCTGTCCCCGTTGAGGGTGGGTTATGACCCAGATGGGTGTTTACCCTGTATGGGGGCCGACCTGCTTCCCTCAGCCTCGATCTATACACCCTGTCTCCTGGGAACGCGATGAGTGCGGGGCTTCTCCCTTCTCTCGAGCACTTACCTCCACCCTATCAGGGCATTTGCTCTGTGTTTACACCTCCCCTCACTCCCGCCTGGCCATCCCAGATGGGTAGGGTGGATCACTTTCTGGATCACTCCCCCAGAGTTGTGAGGTTGATGGCAGGGACGGGGTTGTCCCCTTCCGCACATGCTCGGTTCCCTGCTTCATTGTCCGCACCTCATGCTCACGCACCTGTGTCGGATCGGGACATATATAGCTCACGTGAGCGCATGGATGTTGCTGGAGTCTCAGGGAGCCCATGCTTGATTGTACATTTAACGGCAGGTAAATGAAGTCTTTTATTTCTTTTTTGATAGCTAATCCCAATGCACTGTGTTGAGGTTGAAGCATTTTAGGTGATGCCCTGTACCTCTTTGTGTATTTTCTCATCTGCAGGTCAGACAGTGTTTGGGGACCTCCAGTTTGGCAAGCAATGTTTTGATTGCTTGTGGTTTTGGGCAAGTGCACCAGTAAAGTGAATATATTAGATCATAATTAACCTACTCAGTCTTACCTTTTTTCTTAAACCTGCCTAATTAGCAACATGTACAGCAGCTTGAAATCTCCTTTTAGCTGTACAATGAGTGTTTTTACACTTATTTTTGCAACATATATGTGTTATTCTAGTGCCTGGCCTGCCATCTAGTGGACATTGAGGCTCCCTACACTGAAACTTGATTTAGGATATGTGAGTAATTATTATAGAAAAAAATACATATGCAGTTGTTCTCATAAATTTACAAACCCTGGCAGAATTTAGGGTTTCTTGGTAATTTTTCAGAGAATATGAATAACACAAAAACTTTTCTTTCACTCGTGGTTAGTGTTTGGCTAAAGCCATTTATTATCAATCAACTGTGTTTACTCTTTTTAAATCATAATCACAACAGAAACTACTCAAATGACCCTGATCAAAAGTTTACATACACCAGTTCTTCATACCATGTATTGCCCCCTTTAACATCAATCACAGCTTGAAGTCTTTTGTGGTATTTGTGGATGAGGCTTTTTATCTTCTCAGATGGTAAAGCTGCCCATTCCTCTTGGCAAAAAGCCTCCAGTTCCTGTAAATTCTTGGGCTGTCTTGCATGAACTGCGCGTTTGAGATCTCCCCAGAGTGGCTCAATGATATTGAGGTCAGGAGACTGAGATGGCCACTCCAGAACCTTCACTTCAGCTTCCTGGCTGATGAATGCAAATGTTCCTCCAGTATTTTTTTGTTTCAATCATTTTTATTAACCACTTCAGCCCCAGAAGGATTTACCCCCTTCCTGACCAGAGCACTTTTTACAATTTGGCACTGCGTCGCTTTAACTGCTAATTGCACGGTCATGCAATGCTGTACCCAAATGAAATTTGTGTCCTTTTCTTCCCACAAATAGAGCTTTCTTTTGATGGTATTTGATCACCTCTGCCGTTTTTATTTTTTGCACTATAAACGGAAAAAGACCGAAAATTTTGAAAAAAAAATGATATTTTCTACTTTTTGTTATAAAAAAAATCCAATAAACTCAATTTTAGTCATACATTTAGGCCAAAATGTATTCGGCCACATGTCTTTGGTAAAAAAATGTCAATAAGCGTATATTTATTGGTTTGCGCAAAAGTTATAGCGTCTACAAACTAGGGTACATTTTCTGGAATTTACACAGCTTTTAGTTTATGACTGCCTATGTCATTTCTTGAGGTGCTAAAATGGCAGGGCAGTACAACCCCCCCCCAAAATGACCCCATTTGGGAAAGTAGACACCCCAAGGAAACTGCTGAGAGGCATGTTGAGCCCATTGAATATTAATTTTTTTTGTCCCAAGTGATTGAATAATGCCAAAAAAAAATGACAAAAAGTTGTCACTAAATGATATATTGCTCACACAGGCCATGGGCCTATGTGGAATTGCACCCCAAAATACATTTAGCTGCTTCTCCTGAGTATGGGGATACCACATGTGTGGACTTTTTGGGAGCCTAGCCGCGTACGGGCCCCAAAAACCAAGCACCGCCTTCAGGATTCCTAAGGGCGTAAATTTTTGATTTTACTCCTCACTACCTATCAGTTTTGAAGGCCATAAAATGCCAAGATGGCACAAACCACCCCCAAAAGACCGAATTTTGGAAACTAGACACCCCAAGCTATTTGCTGAGAGGCATGTTGAGTTCATGGAATATTTTATATTTTGACACAAGTTGCGGGAAAGTGACAATTTTTTTTTTTGCACAAAGTTGTCACTAAATGATATATTGCTCAAACATGCCATGAGCATATGTGGAATTACACCCCAAAATACATTCTGCTGCTTCTCCTGAGTATGGGGATACCACATGTGTGGGACTTTTTGGGAGCCTAGCTGCATATGGGGCCCCCGAAAACCAATCATCGCCTTCAGGATTTCTAAGGGTGTAATATTTTGATTCACTCCTCACTACCTATCACAGTTTTGAAGGTCATAAAATGCCAAGATAGCACAACCCCCCCCAAATGACTCCATTTTGGAAAGTGGACACCCCAAGCTATTTGCTGAGAGGCATGGTGAGTATTTTGCAGCTCTCATTTGTTTTTGAAAATGAAGAAAGACAAGAAAAAAAATGTTTTTTTTTCTTTTTTCAATTTTCAAAACTTTGTGACAAAAAGTGAGGTCTGCAAAATACTCACTATACCTCTCAGCAAATAGCTTGGGGTGTCTACTTTCCAAAATAGGGTCATTTGGGGGGGGGGGGGGGGGGGGTTGTGCCACCTGGGCATTCCATGGCCTCCGAAACTGTGATAGGCAGTGAAGAGTGAAATCAAAAATTTACGCCCTTAGCCTGAAGGCAGTGCTTGGTTTTCGGGGTCCCGTACACGGCCAGGCTTCCAAAAAGCCTCACACGTGGTATCCCCGTACTCAGGAGAAGCAACGGAATGTATTTTGGGGTGTAATTTCACATATTCCCATGGCATGTTTGAGCATTATATCATTTATTGACAACTTTGTGCAAAAAAAAAAAAAAAAATGTGTCTTTTTCCTGCAACTTGTGTCACAATATAAAATATTCCATGGACTCAACATGCCTCTCAGCAAATAGCTTGGGGTGTCTACTTTCCAAAATTGGGTCATTTGGGGGGGTTTTGAACTGTCCTGGCATTTTATGCACAACATTTAGAAGCTTATGTCACACATCACCCACTCTTCTAACCACTTGAAGACAAAGCCCTTTCTAACACTTTTTGTTTACATGAAAAAATTATTTTTTTTTTTGCAAGAAAATGACTTTGAACCCCCAACCATTATATATTTTTTTTAAAGCAAATGCCCTACAGATTAAAATGGTGGGTGTTTCTTTTTTTTTTTCACACAGTATTTGCGCAGCGATTTTTCAAATGCATTTTTTGGGAAAAAACACACTTTTTTAAATTTTAATGCACTAAAACACACTATATTGCCCAAATGTTTGATTAAATAAAAAAGATGATCTTAGGCTGAGTACATGGATACCAAACATGACATGTTTTAAAATTGTGCACAAACGTGCAGTGGCGACAAACTAAATACATTTTTAAAAGCCTTTACAGGTTACCACTTTAGATTTACAGAGGAGGTCTACTGCTAAAATTACTGCCCTCGATCTGACCTTCGCGGTGATACCTCACATGCATGGTGCAATTGCTGTTTACATTTGACAGCTGACCGACGCTTGCGTTCGCCTTTGCGCGAGAGCAGGGGGGGGACAGGGGTGCTTTTTTTTTTTTTTTTTCTTTATTATTTTTTTTTCTTTTTTATCTTATTTTTAAGCTGTTCCTTTTATTTTTTTTTTTATCATTTTTATTGTTATCTCAAGTAATGTAAATATCCCCTATGATAGCAATAGGTAGTGACAGGTACTCTTTTTTGAAAAAATTGGGGTCTATTACACCTCAGATCTCTCTTCTGCCCTCAAAGCATCTGACCACACCAAGATCGGTGTGATAAAATGCTTTCCCAATTTCCCAATGGCACTGTTTACATCCGGCGAAATCTAAGTCATGAAATGCTCATAGCTTCCGGTTTCTTAGGCCATAGAGATGTTTGGAGCCATTCTGGTCTCTGATCAGCTCTATGGTCAGCTGGCTGAATCACCGGCTGCATTCTCAGGTTCCCTGTTGGGACAGAAGAGCCAGAGAAAAACATGGAAGGCGGTGGGGGGGGCATTCCCTCCCACTGCTTGTAAAAGCACTCTAGAGGCTAATTAGCCGCTAGGATTGCTTTTACATGAAAGCCGACCGCTGGCTGAAAAGAATGATACCAAGATGATACCTAAACCTGCAGGCATCATTCTGGTATAACCACTCAAAGTCCAGCAACATACCAGTACGTTGCTGGTCCTTGTTGGGCATATATTGTAAACTTTTTTCATGCAGCCTGTGGGCTGAACGAAAAAAAAGATATTGATCGGTGGGTATGCCCACCATTAGAATACCTCCCTTCATCCACCCACTTCTAATGTTGGGCATACATGCACCGTTTATATATGCCTAAGCATGGGGGCATCCTCCCGCAAAAGGTAGGAGCGAATCGCTCCTCCACCCACTGCTGCCCCCACGCTTCGGCATATATGCTGATATATGTAACTGTGGTAGTGAAATCACCTCCGGCATCGCTGGAGTCACGGCTTTATGTATCGTGGGAGCAAACGCTGTTGCTGTCAAGATGAATAAATCTGCTCTGCAGCTGAATGGCGTACCTGAAAACAAAAAAATGGTTAACAATAAAACACAGTAAACAGTAAAGTATAAAAAAATTGCATACCTATAAAGCAAACATGATAAAAACATATTAACAATAAAACATTGCAGAATAGAATACAGTAAAAAAGAGCAGAACAATAGAGAGAGAACAATAAAATGACTACAACTATTTTTGTGTTTTTTATTTTTTTACTTTTGTTTGTTTTTTTTTTTTTTACACTTTTTTTTTACACTTTAACTTTTGTAACTGGTACCAGGTTTGGGTCTCTCAAAATGCGATGGCATCTTGGGAGACCCTGTGAAAGTGTGTCCTAGTCTGTGCAGTGCTGTACCCTACGCTAATACTCAACTAGTGTATGGTAGCGTTCAAAACATTCACCAATGCAAAGACCAGGATTGTCAGGACAGGAGGGACAATAATACCGGGTGTCACGCCTATATCTGCGCT
Organism: Aquarana catesbeiana; assembly: GCF_042186555.1. Lineage (NCBI taxonomy): Eukaryota > Metazoa > Chordata > Amphibia > Anura > Ranidae > Aquarana > Aquarana catesbeiana. Next base: position 160,723,885 of record NC_133329.1, read on the forward strand.
TGCTGCAGACACAACATCTTTTTTGGGGGGCTCGTTGGGTAGGGGTACTCGGGAGGACATAAAGAAAATGCCTCTCATGCAGCCGGCTTACTGCATTTGGTTGGGAAAGGTGAGGTGGAGCACCGTCTGGAAACAGAAGGGCTCTGACGATCTCTTCCTGGAATTTAAGGAAGGATCCAGTCCGTCCTGAAGCTCTGTATAGCACATAAGCGTTCAGCAAAGCCAATTGAAATAAATAAACAGACACTTTTTTGTACCAGCCTCTGGCCTTACGGGCAACTGGGTACGGCGCCAACAACTGGACGTTGAGGTCCACCCCTCCCATGTTAAGGTTATATTCGTGGACACAGAGGGGTTTCTCCACAACACCAGTCGCCATAGTAATTTGGACCGTCGTGTCTGCATGAAGGGAGGTAAGAACGAAAACATTCTTATTATCCCTCCACTTCATAGCGAGCAAATTATTACACTGCAAGCAGGCTCTCTCCCCCAGCCTAAGACTGGAATCTACAAGCTGCTGGGGAAAGGCCTGGCGATTAGGTCGCACGGTGCCACATGCTCCAATCTGATGATCAAAAAGGTGACTAAAAAGTGGCACGCTTGTGTAATAATTGTCCACGTACAAGCGGTACCCCTTTCCTAATAAGGGTGACAACAAGTCCCACACAATCTTGCCAGCGCTTCCTATGTAGTCAGGGCAGTTTGTTGGCTCTACGTAACTATCTTTTCCCTCGTAATCCATAAAGCTACATGTATAGCCTGTGGCCCTGTCACAGAGCTTATACATCTTGACCTTGTATCTGGCACGCTTGCTGGGAAGGTACTGTTTGAATGACAAGCGGCCAGAAAACGTAATCAGGGACTCATCAACGCAGACAACTTGATGGGGAGTAAACAAGTCTGCAAAACGCTGGTTGAAGTGGTTTACTAGGGGCCGAATTTTGTAGAGCCGATCGTATCCAGGGTCTCCACGAGGACGACAGAGTTCATTGTTGTTGAAGTGCATGAACCGCAAAATCTGCTCGTATCGTGCCCTGGCCATGGAAGCAGAGAACACGGGCATATGGTGAATTGGGTCAGTGGACCAATATAACCGCAACTCACTCTTTTTGGTTATGCTCATGAGGAGGGAAAGGCCCAGAAAGATCTTAAATTCGGAAACCGTAATTGGTTTCCAATCTCTGGCAAGGGAGGACTGGGGAATAGTGGCGATGAGTTGACCAGCGTACAAATTGCTTTGGTCCACAATAGATCTAAAGAGATCTTGGGTGAAAAACAGCGAATAAAAATCCAGTGACGTAAAATCAACTGTTTCCACCTGAATGCCAGGTTGGCCAGTGAATGGGGGAAGTACGGGTGCTGCAGAAGTGGTGGGTTCCCAATTCGGATTGGTGAATGCAGCAGGAAGGGCACTATGGGCATGACGGGCCTGTGTTCGTCTTCTTGGTGGCAGTGGGACACTACTTGTGCTTGCCACCTCACCAGCTTGAACTGCACTTATGGGAATCGCCACATCACCAAGTATTACTGCAGTGCTGGATGTACGACCAGGGTGTACTAGGCCGCTGGTGCTTGCCAGTTCACCAGAAGGAATAGCGGTGCTAGTACTTCTCTGCTCCATACGAGGGACCTGTGGTTCTTGCACATCAAGGACAGAAGAAGTTCAGGGTCTGGTACGCCTGACCTTGGCAGGGACCACAGCTCAGAGCTATCTGTCATGGAGCCGCTGTCTACAGGATCGTATTCTGAGCCTGAATCTGACAGATGAGTGACTTCCTCTTCACTATCTGTCATGCTCAGAAACGTGTAGGCCTCTTCACTAGTGTACCTTCGATTTGCCATTTTGGGCTCTAAATTTAGTGGTACACTAGTAAGACTCACAGGCAAAAAAGCTCCTGACTGTTAGCGACTGTATCAAAACGCTACCAACAAAAACTGTTAGCGATCGCAAGAATCAGGCCTGACTCTACGAACGCTGCAGCTATGTGTGTTTAGTGTTTTGTAAGTGACAGTGATCGATTTATACTGCACTTGGGTGGGCTGGGCTGGGCCGGGCCGAGGGGCAAAACGCAGGTGCTAGCAGGTATCTGGGCTGATCCCGCTAACACTGCGTTTTTTGGGTATAGATCTGATCAGATATTGATCCATTCAGATACTATACCACTAAGGGAGGTGTATGCTGCGTGCGTGGGTGTTAGCGGTACTGGCGCTAACCTGACGCTGCCTGGGGCGACGCAGACCCTATCTGACCCTAAAACATAACTTATATCACCGCCGGGCGATTAGGGGGTTAAACCTTTATAAGGTAATAAACGGCGGGTGCCCTGAAACTATAATAAACAAACTAACTAACCAGCGTCACCCGTAACAGTTATACGGTGATCACTGGTGAAAGGGTTAACTAGGGGGCAATCAGGGGGTTAAAACCTTTATTAGGTAGTAATATGGGGGTCCCTGTCTCTATAAAACGCTGACGGCGAACCTATATACTTACCTCCCTAACTAGCGTCACCTGTGACACTAATACAGTGATCAGAAAAACGATCGCTTAGTGACACTGGCGATGGGGGGTGATCAAGGGGTTAAAACTTTATTAAGGGGGGGTACCCTAGACCTAAAGGGGGCTAACCCTAACTGCCCTACCACTTATAACTGTCACAAACTGACACCAATGCAAAAACAAAATACTGCTATTGGTGTCACTGTGGCAGGGGGAACGGGGGGGTGATCGGGGGGTGAAAAGTGTGCCTGCGTGTTCTACTGTAAGTGTAGTGTTGGTGCAACTCACATTGATGTCTTCTCTCCTCGGCGTCGGAACGAAAAGACCGGCTCGAGGAGAGATGACATCACTTCCTCTGCCGCTGTTTACATTACAGCAGCAGAGGAAGATTTTCATTCATGGGGAGCGATCGCGAGGGGGTGGCCTCACCTCTGATCGCTCCCCTAACGAAGCCGACCGCCTAGGTGATCCGCGGGAGGCAGATCACGTACCAGGTACGTGATTTTGCCTGCCCGTGCCATTCTGCGGCAGTATATCTGCGTTAGGCGGTCGGCAAGTGGTTAAGAAGTTATGAAAATGTTTTACTAACAGTAACATATTCAGTATTGCCGTCATGTCCAGAATAATATTCATGTTAAAAGTATCGTAAACTATATAGTCAAATATGTGTTCCTTTTTTCTTTATCAAACATTATTTTCTGGATATGTCTAAATGTTGCATTTAAAACTGCTTCCCGCCCACCGTACGCCAAATGACGTCCTCAGGTTTGAGCGGGGATAGCTGACTGATGCTTGTAGCTACAGGCATCATTCAGATATCGTCTTTTAGAGCCAGCGAATCTGTGCACCATAATGACAATCGTAGTGGCTGTTCCGACGCTTGATTGTTCTTACGGGAGGCGAGAGGGGACATCCCTCCCCTCCTGCCGCCCTCCGGTACTTCTACCGACTCACCGCTACGATGAGTCGGACACAGGATCCGCTGACACCAGATGTTCAGAGTAGAGATTTCCGGCGGACCACATGGTCGCCGGAGTCTCTATGATCTTTCGGAAGCCGGGCGCGATGTTATGACGTCACGCCCGGCCACTGTATTAAAAAAAAATGGCGCTGCTTCGGGAAGCAGTGATCGTTTTGTTTTTATTTCAGGCTTCCCAGCCTAGAGGTGGGATGTGGGGTCTTATTGACCGCATATCTCACTGTAAAGAGCACCTGTCATGCCATATTCCTATTACTAGGGATGTTTACATTCCTTGTAATAGAAATAAAAGTGATCAAAAAAAATTTTGGGGGAAAAAAAAGTGTCAAGCTAAAATAAATAAAGTAAAATAAACAATAAAAAAAATTAAAAATTTAAAGCGCCCCTGTCCCCATGATCTCACACGCAGAAGCAAACGCATATGTAAGTCCTGCCCACATATGAAAACGCTGTTCAAACCACACATGTGAGTTATCACTGCGAACGTTAGAGCGAGAGCAATAATTTTGGTCCTAGACCTCCTCTGTAACTCAAAACATGTAACCAGTAAAAATTTTTAAAGCGTCACCTTAGGGGATTTTTAAGTAGTGAAGTTTGGTGCCATTCCACGAGCGTGTGCAATTTTGAAGCGTGACATGTTAGGTATCTATTTACTCGGCGTAACTTCATCTTTCACATTATGCAAAAACATTGGGCTAACTTTACTGTTTTTTTTTTTTTAAAGCACAAAAATTTTTTTCCCAAAAAAACGCATTTGAAAAATTGCTGCGCAAATACCGTGCGAGATAAAAAGTTGCAATGACCACCATTATATTCTATAGGGTCTTTGCTAAGAAAAAATATATATATAATGTTTGGGGGTTCTATGTAATTTTCTAGGAAAAAAATTATGATTTTTACATGTAGGAGAGAAATGTCAGAATTGACCTGGTAGGCAAGTGGTTAAGTTGATATAAACAACATGTATTCAGTATATGCTGTTACTTTTTACAGTCGTTGACCACATAAAGAGTTACAAGTACGACAAGGGGGGAGGGGGCTCCCTTCCGAGGGCACAGCTAGGTCCCATGGGGGTGCCTTGGAGGGAGGTCCCTCTCTATTCTCTATTCATATATTTGTTAAAGATAGAGAAGAAGGGTTTACATGAAAACTTCAACTACTACTCTGGTAACGAAGGTGTAAGAAGAAGGTTCCTCCAGTATTTTTTGATAACATACTGCATTCAACTTGCCATCAATTTTGACCAAATTTCCTGTGCCTTTGTAGCTCACATCCCTACAACATCAGTGATTCACCTCCGTGTTTCACAGTAGGAATGGTGTACCTTTCTTCATAGGCCTTGTTGACTCCTCTCCAAATGAAGCGTTTATGGTTGTGACCAAAAAGCTCAATTTTGGTCTCATCACTCCAAATGACTTTGTGCCAGAAGGTTTGAGGCTTGTCTCTGTGCTGTTTGGCATATTGCAAGCGGAATACTTTGTGGCATTTGCATAGTAATGGATTTCTTCTGGCGACTCGACCACGCAGCCCATCTTATTGTGCATCTTGAAACAGCCACACCACATGTTTTCAGAGAGTCCTGTATTTCACCTGAAGTTATTTGTGGGTTTTTCTTTGCATCCCGAACAATTTTCCTGGCAGTTGTGGCTGAAATTTTAGTTGGTCTACCTGACCGTGGTTTGGATTCAGCAGAACCCCTCATTTTCCACTTCTCGATTAGAGTTTGAACACTGCTGATAGGCATTCTCAATTCCTTGGATATCTTTTTTTTTTACAGTGGGTCAAAAAAGTATTTAGTCAGCCACCAATTGTGCAAGTTCTCCCACTTAAAAAGATGAGAGAGGCCTGTAATTGTCATCATAGGTATACCTCAACTATGAGAGACAAAATGTGGAAACAAATCCAGACAATCACATTGTCTGATTTTTGAAAGAATTTATTTGCAAATTATGGTGGAAAATAAGTATTTTGTCAATATCAAAAGTTCATCTCGATACTATATATCCTTTGTTAGCAATGACAGAGGTCAAACATTTTCTGTAAGTCCTCACAAGGTTGTTACACACTGTTGCTGGTATGTTGGCCCATTCCTCCATGCAGATCTCCTCTAGAGCAGTGATGTTTTGGGGCTGTTGCTGGGCAACATGGACTTTCAACTCCCTCCAAAGGTTTTCTATGGGATTGAGATCTGTAGACTGGCTAGGCCACTCCAGGACCTTGAAATGCTTCTTACAAAGCCACTCCTTCGTTGCCCGGGCGGTGTGTTTGGGATCATTGTCATGCTGAAAGACCAAGCCACGTTTCATCTTCAATGCCCTTGCTGATGGGATGAGGTTTGCACTCAAAATCTCACGATACATGGCCCCATTCATTCTTTCATGTACACGGATCAGTCATCCTGTTCCCTTTGCAGAGAAACAGCCCCAAAGCATGATGTTGCCACCCCTATGCTTCACAGTAGGTATGGTGTTCTTTGGTTGCACTCAGCATTCTCTCTCCTCCAAACACAACGAGTTGTGTTTCTACCAAACAGTTCTACTTTTGTTTCATCTGACCATATGACATTCTCCCAATCCTCTTCTGGATCATCCAAATGCTCTCTAGCAAACCTCAGATGGGCCTGGACATGTACTGGCTTAAGCAGGGGGACACGTCTGGCACTCCAGGATCTGGTGGTGTAGTGTGTTACTGATGGTAGCCTTTGTTACATTGGTCCCAGCTCTCTGCAGGTCATTCACTAGGTCCCCCCGTGTGGTTCTGGGATTTTTTTTCTCACCGTTCTTGTGATCATTTTAACCCCACGGGTGAGATCTTGCATGGAGCACCAGATCGAGGGAGATTATCAGTGGTCTTGTATGTCTTCCATTTGCTCCCACAGTTGATTTCTTCACACCAAGCTGCTTGCCTATTGCAGATTCCGTCTTCCCAGCCTGGTGCAGGTCTACAATTTTGTTTCTGGTGTCCTTCGACAGCTCTTTGGTCTTCACCATAGTGGAGTTTGGAGTGTGACTGAGGTTGTGGACAGGTGTCTTTTATACTGATAACACTGTGATACTGTATATCCCTTTCCTGTTTTATACAGTTCAGCTACCTTTCCTGCAGATCCTTTGACAATTCTCTTGCTTTCCCCGTGACTCAGAATATGGAAATGTCAGTGCAGCACTGGATGAAAGATGCAAGGGTCTGTCAGGAGTCCAGAAACTCATTGACCTTTTATACACACACTAATTACAAGCAAACAGATCACAGGTGAGGATGGTTACCTTTATTAGCCATTCAAACCCCTTTGTGTCAACTTGTGTGCATGTTGTCAGGCCAAAATCACCAGGGTATGTAAACATTTGATCAGGGTCATTTGGGCAGTTTACTCTTTTTAAATCATAATGACAGAAACACAGTTGATTGATAATAAATGGCTTCAGCCAAACACTAACCACGAGTGAAAGAAAAGTTTTTTGTGTTATCATTCATATTCTCTGAAAAATGGCCAAGAAATCATGAACTCTGCCAGGGTTTGTAAACTTATGAGCACAACTGTATACAGAATAAACTGTAGTGTAATCTCCATGAATCATAGGTTTACTTATTTATTCATGGTATGTGCTTATCAGATTATTGAGGTCCCTCATCCCCCTCTGTGGGAGATCCGGTTTGTTTTGGGTGACTCCCCTGATGTTCAGTACATGTGGACAGCCTCCTACCATTTTTCGCTCTGGTTTTAGCCACAAGGTGCAACATTTGGAGGTAGGGTGCATTCCTTTGGGATCTGATATCTGTCTAAGAGGTGCAGCTTTTTTGTATAGTTGTGTATTGTGTGTTTATATATGCTATGAATTCTCAACATGCATGTATTACATTTGTTTATTGATTTTGTTTTTTTGCTTTATTAGTGAACCCATAAAGCTTTTCTCTGAAGAAGCCGGATAGGGCGAAACATGTCAGAAATATAAGCATGGTGTTGACTAAATGCTATACATATCTGAGCAATAATACCAAAGGGTTGTACAAAAGTTTTTAATACAATTATGTTTAAATAAATATTAAGGATTTTTTAACCCAACAAATTTTGTTGCGTCATGTGATTGAGCACCTATAAAGTCCCTTATCCTTTTTTTTTCTTTTGAAATTTCAGTCCCAACAGGGGCACACTCCCTGCCACCCCCCTTAAAAGACAATTAAAGAAAAAAAATATTAGTTAACCACTTCAGCCCCGGAAGGATTTGCCCCTTTCCTTACCAGACCATTTTTTGCGATACAGCACTGTGTCGCTTTGATAGTTGCACAATCATGCGATGTTGTACCTAAACAAAATTTATGTCCTTTTTTTCCCACAAATAGAGCTTTCTTTTGGTGGTATTTGATCACCTCTGTGGTTTTTATTTTTTACGCTATAAACATAAAAGCGTGACAACACAATATTTTGTAGTTTTTGCTATAATAAATATCCCAAATTTTTTCCTCAGTTTAGGTCGATATGTATTCTTCTACATATTTTTGGTAAAAAAAATCGCAATAAGCAGATATTGATTGGTTTGCGCAAAAGTTATAGTGTCTACAAAATAGGGGATAGGTTTGTCATTTTTGTTATTTTTTTTTTTTAACTAGAAATAGCGATCTGCGATTTTTTATTAGGACTGCAACATTGCGGCGGACACATCGGACACTTTTGACACTATTTTGGGGCCATTGACATTTATACAGCGATCAGAGCTAAAAATAGCCACTGATTACTGTATAAATGTCACTGGCAGGAAAGGGGTTAACACTAGGGGGCGATCAAGGGGTTAACTGTGTTCCCTAGGTGTGTCCTAACTGTAGGGGGATGGAACTGACTAAGGGAGGAGAGAGAGATCAGTGTTCATACTTACGTACGTATGAACACACAATCTCTCTCTTCTCCCCTGAGAGAACCGGGATTTGTGTGTTTACACACACAGATCCCGGTTCTCGCTCTGTCACGAGTGATCATGGTTGCCCGGCGGTCATCACCAGGAGTGCGCACGCCTTGTGTGTCTTCATAGAGAAGCGATGTACAACTGCGCAGCTGTGCCAACCTGCCACAGTATAACTGCGGTGGCTGGTCGGCTAGCGGTTAAAATCCACAAGTGCTTTTTTTTTTTTCTTTTTTTTTTTTTTTTTTACCACTACTATTTCTTTATACTGGCTTTTAATATTTACAAATACAGAAATTTTGAAACTGGTTGAAAGGTTTAGCACTGTGAAACACCTTTTGAAAGATAAAGTGCATTTTATATACATTTTTATATACAACTATAAAGATCAGACCAAAATAAGGGACACATGAGGAGGAAAGGGAAACAGAGGGACTTTTTTCCAAACCAGGGGCAGTCCCTCAAAATCAAGGACAGTTGGGAATTACACTCCTACACTCCGCTTGAGTGCTTTCGTCATATACCGCTTCCTCACAGTCTGAATATAGATATCAGATATTGCACCTGCTCACAAGCACAAAACAAGGTGTTACTTGTTTAGTTCCTGAACATGGACTCTTTTATTAGAACCAAAATACAAGTCTTATATACAGTAGAAGAGGAGGTCCCCCCTCCTGCTCATATTACTCTAACAATACGCCTGTAACCAGAAACAGAATTAACGAGATAATTAACTAATCCTTTAAAGCAGCCGATGTGACTCCGTGCCCTCCTGAGCATTGTTATGATTAATCAGGTTTTTACTACAGGTCAGACTTGTTGTCACCGAGCTTCACACATTAGTATAAACACAGGACACCTTCTCACAATATCAGGAGATAATTACAATTAACAATATGAACAGTGATCTCCCCCCCTCCTCAGCCTAGTAGGCAACAAACTATAGTAGGAGCAGACTGTCTGGCTCCTACCCAGTTCTAGAGGCCAATGTGATCAGCTCTCTCAACTACATATTGAGTTCAGAATCAAACAAACCAAGAATCGCCTTTACATAAATCCTGGGAGATATTGTGGATAAATATTACTGTTCCATTTTAAGCAATCCAGGATATATTTCCTCAGTCACCCTGTGCCAGATGGCATAGGGTGACTTAGACATAGGAGGTGCATGTGGAGCTGAAAGGTTGGGTTTCCCAACCTTTCCAAGGGATTCTTTGTTCTACGGGCCCTTCCATCACATCTCTCCCCTTTTGGCAGAAGACTAACACAGGAGGAGACCGCAGACGGGTTGGCTCCAAAGTTAGTCCATATTTCCAGCCCTCTAATGCCTGTACCCACACAGTACCCCAAACAAATTGTTCCAAACAGAGCATTACTCACCCAGCCAACCTCTGCTTCTCTTATAGAACATACCCGCTGCTGGGGGGAAGTGCGGACTGGTCCTTCCCCTTCGAGTCACTTTAGCCGCAGGAGAGAAGACAGGGTGACTGGGCTCAGTCCGTCATGCTGTTGGGCATCTGGGCCGACTGCCCAACATCCCTGGGGTATACAGGTGGAGACTGAAGTCCCATCTACCTTTACAGGAAATCCATCCCCTGTTATTTGAGGGCAAAGGCCAGCAGCACTCTGCCCTGTTGCCAGCCCTTCTGCTGGAAACCCCACACCATCTGCTCCGGCTAACTGTTGGGGAGGGAGGCTGACTTCCCCGGCTCCCTGGAACTCTGTAGTTGTTGCCGGTGCTGGGCAGAGGTTGGTAGCAGTCTGCCCACTTGCAAGCACTTCTGCTGGGTTTATGTTAGTGGAGACAGCAGGCCCATCCACTGACACCAGATCAAGCTGCAGTTGTAAGGTGCCGATTGCATTCTCTCCTTGGGTCCTAATCTGCTGCTCGGGAGTGACCGCCATCTCCTCACCCTGGGCCTCCAGAACTGCCGCAGGTGTGGGGCAGAGGTCTTGGACCCTCGGTCCGGTTGCCAGCGCTTCAGCTGGGTTGGTGTCATCATTCTGGGGCGCCGTCTGTTGTTGGAACTCCCTTTCACTGGTATTGTCTCCCATGTGCACGAACCCTTGTTGGGGAGGGGAAATGGCTGCTTCTCCTCCCTGCATCTCTGAAATCCACTGGGAAAGAGGAACCATCACCTTCTCACCTCGGGCCTCCGAAACTGCCACTGGTGTGGAGCAGGAGTCTGCAGTACTCTGTCCTGCTGCCAGTACTTGAGCAGGTGATGCATAATCTATAACATCCTCTGATGAACAGTCCATAAAGTCCATACATTCTGTAATCTGTGGCTGGAGAGATGAGCCGACTGCCCCAGCTCCTTGGAACTCCACAGTTGTTGCCGGTGCTTGGCAGAGTTTGGTAGCACTCAGCCCTGTTGCCAGCACTTCTGCTGGGAACTCCACATCATCCGCTTCGGCTAACCATTGGGGCAGGAGGCTGGATTCCTCCACTCCCAAACTGTGTAGCTGCCATTGTGGAGGTGAGCCAGCTGCTTCCTTTTCTGTTCCCTCATCTGGCTGCTGGGATGACATGTTTATGGTACTGTCTCTCAGGTGCACTGATCTTTGCTGGGGAGGAAAGACCGCTTTCTCCACCCTGGCTGACTGTTGGGGAGAGACAACGAACATCTTCTCTCCCTTCTCCCCCTGTATCTGCTGCTGGGAAGTGATCACCACCTTCTCACCCTGAGCCTCCGGAACTGCCACAGGTGTGGGGCAGAGGTCTTGGACCCTCTGTCTGGTGACCAGCACTTCAGCTGGGGAAGTTTCTTGCAACTCCACAGATACTGCTTTCCTGGATGGAGGGGAGAACTTTTCCCTGGTGTCGCTGCTCATGGGTTAGCATTTCCTTCCAGAGTTTGCAGTGGAGAGAATCAAACCATCCCAGCAGGACCTGCTCTGACACTCGTCTTCTGTGCTGTATCTGCATCTCTTGCAACCTCCTTATGAATTCCTCTTCCATAGTGGCTGGTATCTGTACCTCTCCTCTCCTGCTATCTGGACCTTGGATCCAGGTGTAAGTTTGGATGTCCCAGACTGCAGGAAGCGTCCCACTGCTTGCCACCAATGTAACGAAATGTCCTACACTCTGAGTGCTTTCGTCATATACCGCCTCCTCACAGTCTGAATATAGATATCAGATATTCCAAATGTCACAAGCACAAAACAAGACGATACTTGTTTAGTTGCTGAACATAGACATTTCGTTACATTGGTGGCAAGCAGTGGGACGCTTCCTGCAGTCTGGGACATCCAAACTTACACCTGGATCCAAGGTCCAGATAGCAGGAGAGGAGAGGTACAGATACCAGCCACTATGGAAGAGGAATTCATAAGGAGGTTGCAAGAGATGCAGATACAGCACAGAAGACGAGTGTCAGAGCAGGTCCTGCTGGGATGGTTTGAACCAAAATACAAGTCTTATATACAGTAGAAGAGGAGGACCCCCCTCCTGCTCATATTACTCTAACAATACACCTGTAACCAGAAACAGAATTAACAAGAGCTAATTAACTAATCCCTTAAAGCAGCCAATGTAACTCCGTGCCCTCCTGAGCATCGTTATGATTAATCAGGATTTCACGACAGGTCAGACTTGTCACCGAGCTTCACACATTAGTATAAACACAGAACACCTTCTTACAATAGCAGGAGCTAATTACAATTAACAAAAAGGGAACAGTGATCTCCCCCCTCCTCAGCCTAGTAGGCAACAAACTATAGTAGGAGTAGACTGTCTGGTTCCTACCCAGTTCTAGAGCCCAATGTGATCAGTTCTTTCAACTAACATGTTGAGTTCAGAATCAAACAAACCAAGAATAGTCTTTACAAATATCCTGAGAGATATTGTGGATAAATATTACTGTCCCATTTTAAGTAACCCAAGATAAATTTTCTCAGTCACAGGGTGACTTAGACATAAGAGGTGCATGGGGAGCTGAAACATGGGTTTCCCAACCTTTCCAAGGGATTCTTGGTTCCACGGGCCCTCCCGTCATAGGAGCTATGTATTGGCATGTGCAGAGCTTGGAAGACGGATATTGCTCGCTCCTATACTGTAGGGAGCACGCACATCATAATGGCTGGTCCATACTTCAGAAGAAGACAGAGTAGAGCTGTGAAAAATATCAGAAGCGTTTGGGTCCGGCTTTACTCAGTAACTGCACAAATTCCCTACTGGTACTGGAAGAGCATTAATGCATATTTTTCAAATAGGATTAGTTTAGAATTATGGAATGTTTTTGTTGATTGCAGAGTCTTTTTTAAGTGCACTAACCCTTGAAGCTTCTAACATTCAAACGGTTTTGATTTTTGAAATCAGCATTGAAAAGGTTAACCTGTGTCTGTGTCATGTGTCTGCTAACTAAGCAATGGCAGACAGGATTATTGTTTAAAAAGGTATAATTTCTTTGGGTTTTTGAGTCGGCTATTTATTTTAAACATATCAATGTGTAAACATTTTGTAAATATTGTGTTGCATTCTATTATGAGTTCATGTTTTATGTATGTTTAATGTATGTATAAATGTACCTCCCAGGAAGTTGAAGGGGAAACCATGTCTATGGCTGCAGTTTTGGCTCATGATGGCTTGTGTGTTGCTCTGCAAAATAAAGGAACATGATGGAGTTACAACCTAAAGCCTATGTTTAGTAAGAAAAAAATCAGCAGAAGGGACATTGCTTACCGTCAATGTAGTGTTCCTTGTGCTGCTGTCTCCTAGTTTTTGTAGAAATCATCTTCCTCCAATCCCCTCGAATTCTGCCATCATGTTCTTCCAGTGCGGTGGGGGTCAATAGAGCTGAGGGAGCTATGACAGGCACTGGCAATATCCACCTCCTCCATTCATAGATCGTTTTTCATTCATGGAAGCTATAGTACCACTTCTATGAATAAAGGAGGTGGGTGGAAAGGGCAGACATAGCTGGGCACTTTGAAGGATACTTGTCACAGCACCCTCTGCTTTATTCACTCTCACCACAACGTGGCAGTGGGGGTAGGAGGGTGATCAGAGGAGAAAGATTTCTTCGAAACCAGGGGCCATTAGCACAAGGGACACATCACACTGATAGTAAGTAATATCCCTTGTGCTGATTATTTTTCTAAACTTATGCTTTAACCCCTTCCCGCCGACCGTACGCACATATGTGTACTCGGCTTTCCGGGGTTATACCGGGATGATGCCCGCAGCTGCAGGCATCATCCCGGTACTGTTGTTTACAGTGGGCCGCCTTCCGCCGCTGTTACCGGGCCTCCCGTGCGATCGGGACGCCCGGTGTCCAATCGGGTACCTTCGGCGGCTGGGGGCGGCTTCATTCCAGCCTTAAATAATGATATTTGAAGCGCTTCACAATGTGCATGAAAATGAATATATAAGAATAAATATAAATAGTCAAATAAATCCAGCGGTGAGTAAAAATTCCTATAAAATCCAGCAATCAAAATAGTGTAAAATTATTAAAAATTAGTGACACCAAATGTGTAAAAAATTCACATAAAAAATCCACATAAAAATAAATATATAGGGATGTATTCAGAAGGTTCAATTATACAGGTGTAGAATCCTGATTGGTATAGAGCTTTTGATCACTAGCAAAGCTGTTTAAAAACACTTGCTTAATTAAGGTGCTCATTGATAGTACCAATGTGTTTTTTGCTTCTATTCACAACCAATGTGGGAATCATAAACAGGCAGATAAGAGAAAAAAACCAATCATTGTGCAATAGTTAGGATACCAAGGTACACAGGCAAACTTCAATCCACTCACGTGTGCCTTATAATGATAAGGCATATGCAGGTTTTACTATAGCAGTCAGCCGCCTTAGACAGGAGCAGATTCAGTGCAGTACACTGTGTGAAACTGCTGATCTGCACAGAGCTTCCTTGGCTCCTCCCACGCGTTACATCACAGTCACGTGACTTTTTCAAGGATAATACAAGCTCTGACAGACTCAGCTTTATAGCACAACAGCAGAGTGGTTGCCATGGTTACAGCATGAGTTTATCATCATTCTGCTTCCTGCATATACTTCAATCCTGTTAAAACCTACTTTTATTAGACATGTAATTCATATGAATATCGTTGGTTTATCAAAACCACGATTCCATGTGTAAAAAACGCAGTGTGTAAAAAGTAAAAAATATATATATTGATATCTCTAATCACGTTTACTTTTTCAACTCCCTTCAGTGGTCACAATTGGTATAACATCTCACAGAGGAAATAAATGGCAAAGCGTTGTCTCTAATGGTTTTGATAATTGACCAGTGCCCCATGATATCACAAAAATGGGGTATCCACATGCTCTGCTCATAAATGTATGGAAAACGAAGTAAACAAGATGACATGATATATATATATATATATATATATATATATATATATATAAAATATACATATATAAAATTAAAATAAGATATGATATAAGAAATAGGGAAATAATATTAAAATGTAAAATTAAAATCTAAAAATTCCATGATAGAATATTGCAAACATGGATGATGACCAGTATTTATATGCTAGAACTGAACCAAATGGTGATCAAAGACCTGGAACAACTCAAGTTCAGTAGAATCTCGGAATCCCAGCATATACAACAAGGTATAAAACAATTGGAAGCAAATAAAGATATTATAATTAGACCGGCCGACAAAGGGGGCGCCATTGTAGTACTAACAAAGGAATACTACCACCAGGAACTGATGGGACAACTTAACGATAATAACACATATCTGAAACTCAGTAGCAATCCTACTAGAGAATACAAACGAGATCTGTCCTCTTTGATTCAAAAAGGAATCAACAAAAATATTCTATCCAAAAAAGAATCTAGATATTTAGTACCGGATACATGTAGAGTTCCAATCATTTACACCATCCCGAAGATCCATAAGAATGCTGAGGCACCACCAGGAAGACCCATCATTAATGGGATTCAATCGATCAATGCAAGACTAGGGGAATATGTGGACAAATTCTTGCAACCCCTAGTACCTAACACTAAAGCTTATCTACGTGATACCAAACATTTATTACAAATATTAAAATCTCTGACCCTGGACCCTAATGGAAGATATCTGTTAGCAACTGCTGATGTTGCTTCACTGTACACAATAATTGAACATAGCGATGCAATAGAAGCATCTAAATGGGCTATGGATTCATTCAGCCATCTCATTTCTAAACAGAAAAGATTTCTTCTTAGAAGCCTGGCCTTTGGTATTCAACATAACTACTTCTGGTATAATGACAATTATTTTCGACAACTAACGGGTATTGGGATGGGAGCTAAATATGCCCCAAGTGTAGCCAACATATTCATGGCAAAATGGGAGGAGGATGCCATCTTTTTAAATACTCCAAAGGAACTGATTCTATATAAAAGATTCATAGACGATTGTATTTTTATTTGGAAGGGTGATGAACTGAGTTTAAGATCCTTTTTCCAACGTTTGAATATGAACCAAAAAAATATTAAACTTGAACATCAAATTAGTGAGACTAAAATCCAGTTCCTTGATCTTGAAATAGAACTAACAGCCAATATCATCAGCACAAAAACTTTCTTCAAACCGGTGGAAAGGAACAGCTATATACCAGTAATGAGTTGCCACTATGAGCCATGGTTAATCAACATTCCGAAGGGCCAGTTTATTCGCTTACGGAGAAATTGTTCAGAAAATAATGACTATTTTAAACAAGCTCAGTGGATAGGTAAGAGGTTTGAAGAAAAAGGGTACAATAAATGTTTTATAGAAGAAAAAATAACAGAAGTCAATCAAACCTCAAGAGAAGCGCTGATCCAAGATAAAATCAAGGTAAATGACAAAACAGATGACATACCTCTGATAATGGACTTCAGTATACAACACAGGAGGATGGAGAGGATTATAAAAAGACATTGGTCTATTTTAAAAACTGACACTACTTTGGCAAATATACTCCCAGAAAAACCGAGATTCATTTATAGACGAGCTCCAACTCTAAGGGACATCATAGCTAAAAATGTACCCAACCCACCCAAGAGAATAACTGATTTAACCTTTTTTCAGGGTAAAGGATTCTATCCCTGTAAAAGGTGTTATGCCTGCATAAATACTAATCAAAATGGATACAAATGTCAGAAATTTTCTTCAACAAATACTGGACAAGAATTTGAAATAAAGGATTTTATATCTTGCAGGACTGAGGGGGTGGTATATGCTTTACAGTGCTCCTGCTCCCTCCAATACATTGGCAGAACGAAGCGACCAATGTGGAAGAGAATAAGAGAGCATATCCAGAACATTAGAAAAGGCTATCCAAAACACAGTGTTTCAAAACATTTTGATAGGTATCATAACAGAGACCCTAGGGGTCTCCAATTCTGGGCTATTCAAAAGTATAAGGCTCATTGGAGGGGTTCCCATAAAGTGAGGGAACTCAGTAAGAATGAATCCAAATGGATATTCCAGATGGGTACATTAGAACCCCATGGTTTGAACATTGAATTCGACCTGAATTGTTTTATTTCTGATTTTTAGCGATTTTTCAGATTTATATATATAGTTTTATGGTATATATTTTAATTTTATATTTTTTATATTTTATTTTTTATTTTTTCATTTATTTTTTGGTCCAATATTCTCATTATTTGTCCAATACTAGTTTTTTCTGAGTGGCAATATTTGGTTCAGTTCTAGCATATAAATACTGGTCATCATCCATGTTTGCAATATTCTATCATGGAATTTTTAGATTTTAATTTTACATTTTAATATTATTTCCCTATTTCTTATATCATATCTTATTTTAATTTTATATATGTATATTTTATATATATATATATATCATGTCATCTTGTTTACTTCGTTTTCCATACATTTATGAGCAGAGCATGTGGATACCCCATTTTTGTGATATCATGGGGCACTGGTCAATTATCAAAACCATTAGAGACAACGCTTTGCCATTTATTTCCTCTGTGAGATGTTATACCAATTGTGACCACTGGAGGGAGTTGAAAAAGTAAACGTGATTAGAGATATCAATATATATATTTTTTACTTTTTACACACTGCGTTTTTTACACATGGAATCGTGGTTTTGATAAACCAACGATATTCATATGAATTACATGTCTAATAAAAGTAGGTTTTAACAGGATTGAAGTATATGCAGGAAGCAGAATGATGATAAACTCATGCTGTAACCATGGCAACCACTCTGCTGTTGTGCTATAAAGCTGAGTCCGTCAGAGCTTGTATTATCCTTGAAAAAGTCACGTGACTGTGATGTAACGCGTGGGAGGAGCCAAGGAAGCTCTGTGCAGATCAGCAGTTTCACACAGTGTACTGCACTGAATCTGCTCCTGTCTAAGGCGGCTGACTGCTATAGTAAAACCTGCATATGCCTTATCATTATAAGGCACACGTGAGTGGATTGAAGTTTGCCTGTGTACCTTGGTATCCTAACTATTGCACAATGATTGGTTTTTTTCTCTTATCTGCCTGTTTATGATTCCCACATTGGTTGTGAATAGAAGCAAAAAACACATTGGTACTATCAATGAGCACCTTAATTAAGCAAGTGTTTTTAAACAGCTTTGCTAGTGATCAAAAGCTCTATACCAATCAGGATTCTACACCTGTATAATTGAACCTTCTGAATACATCCCTATATATTTATTTTTATGTGGATTTTTTATGTGAATTTTTTACACATTTGGTGTCACTAATTTTTAATAATTTTACACTATTTTGATTGCTGGATTTTATAGGAATTTTTACTCACCGCTGGATTTATTTGACTATTTATATTTATTCTTATATATTCATTTTCATGCACATTGTGAAGCGCTTCAAATATCATTATTTATTCTTTTTAAGTGACTCTGAAAACACTCTCTTTTGATAGCAGCCTCACTTGGTTTTATGTGTAATTATCAGCTATTTAGCATCACAGCGCTTTGTGTTTTATATATATTCATTCCAGCCTTCTCGTTGTAAACGCGGAAGCGACGTCATGACGTCACTTCCCGTTTACTCGGCTGCCAATGGCGCCGAATTTAAAAAAGTACACAGTATTCAGAATCGCCGTTTTCGGCAATCTGAATACTTTGAAGTGTAAAGGAGGGATGGGGGGTCTTTTAGACCCCCCATCCCTCCATAAAGAGTACCTGTCACCACCTATTACTGTCACAAGGGATGTTTACATTCCTTGTGACAGCAATAAAAGTAAAAAAAAAAATAAAAAATTTTAAAACACAATTTATAAAGTAAAAAAATAATTAAAATAAAAAAAAAAAAAAAAAAATTTTTTTAAAGTGCCCCTGTCCCCACGAGCTCGCGCAGCGAAAAAAACGCATACGGAAGTCGCGCCCGCATATGTAAACGGTGTTCAAATCACACATGTGAGGTATCGCCGCGATCGTCAGAGCGATAGCAATAATTCTAGCCCTAGACCTCCTCTGTAACTCAAACCTGGTAACCGTAAAAAAAATTTAAAATGTCGCCTATGGAAATTCATAGGTACCGTAGTTTGTCGCCATTCCACGAGTGCGTGCAATTATAAAGGGTGACATGTTTAGTATCTATTTACTCGGCGTAACATCATCTTTCACATTATACAAAAAAATTGGGGTAACTTTACTGTTTGGATTTTTTAAAATTCATGAAAGTGTACCTTTTCCAAAAATTTGCGTTTAAAACACCGCTGCACAAATACCGTGTGATAAAAAATATTGCAACAATCGCCATTTTATTCTCTAGATTCTCTGCTAAAAAAATATATATAATGTTTGGGAACTCTAAGTAATTTTCTAGAAAAAAATACGGATTTTAACTTGTAAACACCAAATTTCAAAAATAGGCTTAGTCATGAAAGGGTTAAGCTTGCATCTAGTTAAAGAAACCTAAAAATAAAGTATTTTTTTTAATCTACAAGGTTCTAGTACTAGTTCTGTGCAGGACTGGGGCTAGAGCTACATGGGCACATTTTAGTGGCTCTGTTGTACTAAAATTTTTTAGGCATTTATATAGCTTTATAAAGCTTGTATGACTAGTATAAGTAAAATGTAGTGGTGGTTTACTGCACAAGATCACACACTTTTGTAGCTTACTCCACTGGGAACCTTTTGTTACATCAGTCTTGTGATGGAGCACTTTCTTGCACACGGTACTGATGTTTGTGCATGTGCTCATATGCGCATATTTACGTGTACCAACACAAAATACCGACTAGGAACGCAGGTTTTTCTATTTTTTTTTTACTCAAGAATACGCAGTGCCTGTTTGCACACCTGTGTGTATAGGCACATTGTAAGCAATGGGCTACATATTAGATCAGTAAAAAAAAACAAAAAACGCTGCACTGAGTTTTTTTCAAGCTGCAGTGAACTGAATCTCCATATATCCCCATCTGAGTGAAGAGGAACGTATGTGTGTCTTTGTGTGAGGGGGTTATACTATTTTACTTGTTTTGGTTGTGTGTAGGGCTGCTGTTAGAAAACATGGGGCCCGTACAGCCTACTTGACTGGGCACCCTGCCCCCCCCCTCCAGAAAATATCAAAACAATTGTTTTAGCTAAAACTACAATAAAACCAACATAACTTACAAATTTTCTGCTAAATCTAAAACAAAACTGTATTGAGTTAATAAATAAAGCCCTTCCCTTATACAGAAAACGTACAAGCTGTAAAATAAAATTAAGCGTATTCACCAATCTGCTGCTCAGGATAGAGTGTATGGGGATTCCACAGCCGCGCTGTGTACTGCCTGGTAATATCCAGCTGATGGTGAAGGGCAATCGTCACTTCCTGTTGCCGTGGAGGTCATGCTCTGACACATTTCCTCATATCCGACTTCAACTGAGGGCGTCCTCAGTTGAAGTCGGATATGAAGACACGTGTCAGAGCGTTCTTTTTCTTTTTCACAGACGTCACAGGAACGTAAGGCACCTCAGAAACACAAGTGGCGCTCTCCAAGGAAAGGAGCGACAAATAAGAAATATATCACAGAAACAACAGTTCTTGCACAACAAACTGTGATGGTGATGGGTTCTGATTGCACACAAAAGTCTGGTAACGCACGTGGTGGCCCCTCTGAGCAAGGTAAACACAAGGTAAGTCATCAAGAATCTGCAGTTTGCTCGTAAGCTAATACTGCGAACCCTTTATACCAGGCGCATCCGACCGACTTCACAAACAACACAAGAAAAGGAAGCCTTAGACAATTTAATCTCTCTTTTAGAGGAACAAGAAATTGGAAATCAAATAGATCAGATCGATCTTGAGACATTACTAAATTAACATGACACTTCAACCATTATAACAACTAGAAAGGAAAATTCAACTTTAAAGAAAAAAATCCAATAAGTTTCCCTCCCCAAATCTCAATTCCAATTTGGGAGCGTTCCTGACCATGACCACATGTGAAATTCATAGACTTAAACATAACTCCCACCGGGACAATTTAACTGACTTGGACAGACAGGCATTAATATCTTTGACTAGCCAACATCAGCTCACCATTAAGCCCTCGGATAAGGGAGGAAATATTGTCGTAATGAACAACGACCAATATAGTACAATGTGTATGAAAATTCTTTCTAACAAAGACTGGTATAAATTGATCCCGAGACCACTCATTGAAAAATTTGACAAGGAATTTTATTCCTTGGTAGACATCCATTGTCCTGCTGGTAATGGTGGATGTTGAAGCTCTGTATAGCTCCATTCCCCACCAACAGGGCGTAGCAGTTCTTAAACACTTTTTATCCCAAACACATAGGGATCAAAAAAACATTGAGTTCATTTCACTGGCCATGGAATTCATACTTACTCACAATGTTTTTTCTTTTGATGGTTCCCACTTCCTCTGGGTGCAGAGCATAGTGATGGGGACATGTTATGCCCCATCCTACACCTCTGGGGGAGTGGGAAAGATCATTTTTGGCTAATGATGATCTCGCGGACTTGATTGACAACATTCTAACCTGGCCTAGATTCATTGATGACATTTTCATCATTTGGAGTGGAACAATTAAGTATTTAAATGAATGTATCATGGCCATGAATCAAAATGATTTAAATTTGAAATGTACTTTACAATCGGACCCAGATAAGATTGCGTTTCTAGATGTAACCATTCTGAAGGGTATTGATGGCAAATTGACAAGTACACTATACGGAAAGGAAACAGCAGGAAACACAATCTTACGTGGTGATAGTTACCATCCAAAACCTCTCATACAATCTATACCTTATAGTCAGTACCTGCGGATCCGCAGAATTTGTTCAGATGAGGCAGCATTTCAGTTGGAAGCCAACAACCTAAAAAATACAGCTCTTACAGAGAGGCTACTCTATAACATGCCTCAAAAAAGCATTCAAACGTGCAAGAAATCAGACTAGGCAGGACCTCCTTTTTGGGAAGATGAGCAGGGACAAACGGGGCATAAAGAAAG
Organism: Aquarana catesbeiana; assembly: GCF_042186555.1. Taxonomy (NCBI): domain Eukaryota; kingdom Metazoa; phylum Chordata; class Amphibia; order Anura; family Ranidae; genus Aquarana; species Aquarana catesbeiana. The sequence goes on from NC_133329.1 coordinate 160,745,699, forward strand.
AGGAAAAAAAATCAAATTAGGATCATTACGAGATATACTAAACAACACAGTAAAATCAGAAAGATCCTAATTAAGTACTGGCATATTCTAAAAATAGATCCAATTTTGAGTTTGTTTATACCAGAAACACACTTAATTACATACAAGAGAACAAAATCACTCAAGGATCATCTAGTGAAGAGTGAATACACGGGGGAATTTAGAAAAGATCCATGTAAACGGAAAGGAACCTTCAAATGTGGGGGGTGCAAATACTGTCAGTATATGCAGATGGGCCCTAATGTACGCCTACCAAATGGACAGAAATACAAGCCTCTACATTATGCCAACTGCAGGACAGCTGGAGTGGTATACTTACTCAGCTGTTCATGTGGCTGTTTCTATGTGGGTAAAACCATATAGGCATTCTACAAAAGGGCCTACAGGCCTGTCCACGGCTTGCAAACCTGTAATCCGGAGCTACCCCTGGGGCGACATGTACAAGATATCCACCAGGGAAACTTCCCTGACATAAAATTTGTTATATTTGACCAGATCCACCCCAGTGCGAGGGGTGGTGACTGGGACAAGATTCTTCTCCAAAGGGAGACCAGGTGGATAGTATCTCTATGTGCTACTAATCCACCTGGCCTCAACGACTCAATTAGTTTTCGCCCATTTTTGGATGGTTTCACCTTAGCACTGTGGGAGGGACTTGGTTGATCACAATGGTGGTTATGTTTGAAGTCAAAGTGGTTAAATTACAATATAAATGCAAAAGCAAATACACAAGTTGATATAAATATAGAAAACAGATTATCTTTTTCATAAACTACGAGCCTTGCTAGAAGGCATAAATTGAGATAAAATATTAGGGATAAAGAACACGGAGGAGAGATGGGTTTGCTTTAAAAGTATATTAAATCAGGGCATTAGCCAATGCGCATCCCATTGGGTAATAAATTTAAAAGAGCGAACAAAAGTCCTGGATGGCTTAACTCCAATGTAAAAATGCATAAAAAAGCCAAGGAGAAGGCCTTCAAAAAATACAAGGTTGAGGGGATCATCATCAGAATTCAGACTTAATAAAGAATGCAACAAGAAATGTAAGGGTGCAATAAGGACGGCTAAGATAGAACATGAAAGACACATAGCGGAGGAGAGCAAAAAAAATCCCAAGAGATTCTTTAAGTATGTAAACAGTAAAAAAGGGAGGACAGACCATATTGGCCCCATAAAGAATGAGGAAGGACATCTGATTACAAAGGAAGTAGAGATGGCAAAGGTATTGAATTTATTCTTTTCCTCAGTCTTCACGAGGGAATCGGGGGGCTTCAGTAACCAAAACTGCAGTTTTTATCCTCATGACACATCACAGGAAGCACCTCATGGTTAACAGGAAAGAATTAAAATAAGACTTGAGAAACTTAACATTAATAAATCACCAGGATCAGATGGCTTGCATCCAAGGGTACTTAGGGAACTCAGTCAAGTAATTGCCAGACCATTGTTCCTAATTTTTACTGACAGTCTACTGACTGGAATGGTACCAGCTGATTGGAGAAAAGCACCAATATTTAAAAAGGGCCCAAAATACATCCCTGGGAATTACAGACCAGTTAGCCTAACATCAATAGTATGTAAACTCTTGGAGGGGATGATAAGGGACTATATACAAGATTTTAGTAATGAGAACGGTATTATTAGCAGTAATCAGCATGGAGTCATGAAGAATCATTCTTACCAAACCAATCTATTAACCTTCTATGAGGAGGTGAGTTGCCATCTAGCTAAAGGAAGGCCCGTGGACATGGTGTATCTGGATTTTGCAAAAGCATTTGACACAGTTCCCCATAAACGTTTACTGTACAAAATAAGGTCCATTGGCATGGACCATAGAGTGAGTACATGGATTGAAAACTGGCTACAAGGGCGAGTTCAGAGGGTGGTGATAAATGGGGATTACTCAAAATGGTCAGGGGTGGGTAGTGGGTTCCCACGGGGTTCTGTGCTGGGACCAATCCTATTTAATTTGTTCATAAACGACCTGGAGGATGGGGTTGCAAAAAAGGTCTGAACAAATTAATGGGGTGGGCAACTACATGGCAAATGAGGTTCAATGTAGAAAAATGTAAAATAATGCATTTGGGTGGCAAAAATATGAATGCAATCTATACACTGGGGGGGAGAACCTTTGGGGGAATCTAGGATGGAAAAGGACCTGGGGGTCCTAGTAGATGATAGGCTCAGCAATGGCATGCAATGCTAAGGTGCTGCTAACAAAGCAAACAGAATATTGGCATGCATTAAAAAGGGGATCAACTCCAGAGATAAAACGATAATTCTCCCGCTCTACAAATCTTTGGTCCGGCCGCACCTAGAGTATGCTGTCCAGTTCTGGGCACCGGTCCTCAGGAAGGATGCCCACCCTATTAGATTGTAAGCTCTTCTGAGCAGGGCCCTCTTAATCCTCTTGTATTTTATTGTATTATAACTGTATTGTCTCCCTTTTATATTGTAAAGCGCTGCGTAAACTGATGGCGCTATATAAATCCTGAATAATAATAATAATAATAATAATAATGTACTGGAAATGGAGCGAGTACAAAGAAGGGCAACAAAGCTAATAAAGGGTCTGGAGGATATTAGTTATGAGGAAAGGTTGCAAGCACTGAACTTATTCTCACTGGAGAAGAGACGCTTGAGAGGGGATATGATTTCAATATTCAAATACCATACTGGTGACCCCACAAAAGGGATAAAACTTTTTAGCAGAGGGGAGTTTAACAAGACTCGTGACCACTCATTAAAATTAGAAGAAAAGAGGTTTAACCTTAAACTACGTAGAGGGCTCTTTACTGTAAGAGTAGCAAGGATGCGGAATTCCCTTCCACAGGCGGTGGTCTCAGTGGGGAGCATCAATAGTTTCAAGAAACTATTAGATAAGCACCTGAATGACCGCAACATATAGGGATATACAATGTAATACTGACATATAATCACACACATGGGTTGGATTTGATGGACTTGTTTCTTTTATCTACCTCACCTACTATGTAACTATAATATTATCATTTATTTTTTACGAATCTGTTTGCATTATATTCATGTATTGACTTTTTAATTGCCTCAGATTGTCATGCTATGGCTACACTCTTTTTCCTTCCTTCTTTTCCTGCTTTACATCTTCCATACCTATCTATTTAGTTTGACATAGGGGTGGTGCAGTACAGTTTTTTGAGCACTAGATGTCGACGAATGCAGCTGAGCCTCTGGCGTGCTTAAGCTGTTTATATCTTCATTTATTGCATCATGGGGGCGGAGACGTAGAGTCTTCTCTGATTTGGGTTAGACCAGGCGACAAAATCAAAAATTCACTTCCCTCCCCCCTCCCCATTAGTCTGTCTAATGATGCCCTTAAGATGATTGACACACGGTCATGTCCCACCACTGGAGGAGGTCATTGCTGATTCATTGGCCAAGACCATGCACATTGGGGGTTGTCTGCCTGTGCCCTTCAACGGTTCCGGGATGGTTCCATGTCGGCAGCATTTAGCGCATTGCAAACGGTACTGGGTGCGGCGCACATGCATGCACGAGCATCCGTCACCATCAATATAAAAAGTTTAGGCGACGCTATAGTTGCCTGCAAACCTTGCCTGTGTGGATATACTCTACGGACCCCCCGCTATACAGGTAGTCATTCTTATCTTTCACCCCAGTAGGACGAGTCCTCCTATACAGGGAGTTGGTCCCTATGGGATGCTAACAATAGATTATAAGAAACTGTGTTTTTGGACACTACATTAGTAAGCTCTGTTTCTTTCTGTTTTCACAACCTGAAGGGATGCCAGCGGTTATCATCTTACAACAGCATTATTCAAATGAAGGATTTCATATAAAAATCCCCTAGTTGCTTATTAATCTTCGTTTTAAAAGTACAAGGTAACTAATGACTACTCTACTTTATTATATTAGCCTAGTCTCCGATTTATGGAGTTCTGTTACTATTAAAGGGGGATATACATGAGTTGCATCTGGGGAATTCACTGATTTGATAGATGAATGCTTTGTAGTATACTCCCCCTTTTACACAGCTGCTTGTCTGTACCTTATCAAAAATTTCTATTAGAAGGACCAGCTGATCTGATCGTACCCCACTGGGTTAAAAATACTTCAAGGGACTAGGTTATACAAAACCCTTATACTTGTCATGTACTTATAACAATATATTTGCGTAGCTTCGCTACAATACCGCCATTTTTTGGTTCTTGATCATGATGCCACCCACCTAATCTGGGTAGGTTAAACTTCTCCTTTCTTCTTCACATCTAGGCAGTCTTTCTCTCCACGCTCTAATTTTTCCTACTCCTCTATTGAACTTAATTGCAGCATGCTCATAATGCCTGTTTTAACTATGGTTCTGTTTCAAAAAATTAAATTGCACTTTTCTATTTATTAGAATATTAATCCTCCTATATATTTACCCCTGATGAATGGACTTTAAACCTGAAACGCGTTTGGTACTGATAGAACTTACCCGGATGTTGGACACCAGAAAGTTACTACCGGATATTGGAGCAATACCACTCTGTATATGTATCAACATATTTTCAGTACTAGACATTGTTATATATGTAATTGTCTTTTTTTAGTGTTTGTTTTATTGATCATCACCTGTAGATGATTTTTTAAGCATAGTCTTTGTCTTTATGTAATAAATTACAACTAATTTTTTAACGAAATCTCTAGTATCTTTGCCAATTTAAAGTCACATTTTTTTTTTTTTTTTTTTGGGGGGGGGGGGGCGTTAACAAACCCTTTTTCTCCTATACACACAGGGATGTGGCAAACTCACTTTTATTTCTAGGAAAACACATAAAGTCCAGCGCTCAGGATATTTGAAAGCAAACTGCAACAGGCATAGAAATATGAATAATTTAATAAACCAATAATAAATAATATAAAGTGACAGTAATATCTGCTGATTGAAACCAAGTTAAAAAGCACTGTTGCAGGAAAAAAACACAGTAACACAGTATTACAATATTAAAAACCACAATCTCACAATAGTGGAAAATTGATAAGTATTGCACTAAATATTAACATGTGCTTAAAATGGGGGACAGTCAGCCTTGAACAGCAGGAGACCATCACAGGAGATCCATCCAAAAATGCCCCACAAGAAACACTGGGTGAAGTGGTAAAAACAGAACACAGTACTCAAAGCAGGAGGCAGTGGACGAAGTGGTGGGGCCAAACAAAGTACTCACAGCAAGATGAAAACGTTCACAGCTGCCCCATTCATTGGGAAGACTGGCAACATGCAGGGGGGTTTGCTGGCTCGAACAGACTGTGAGATGGCCGCAGCGTGGATGGTGTACAGCTCCGCCGTATGGAGAGCAGCCTGGCCGGGACTCCGTGGCGGTGAAAGATGACGTCAGTGGATGAAAACAGACCGCTGACCCGCCGGATTGTGTCTCCACAGGGATGAAAACTCCTCAGTGGAAAGTGGTGACACTGCACTGGGATCAGTATTGGATCTGAGAAGCCAGACAAGGGGGAAATGATACTGGCGGCAGGCTGATGGAGCTCACATCTGCCTGACCAGCCTGGGGATCATCCGAAAATCATATAGTCAGTAAATAAAATGAAAAAATTAAAAAATGGAGCAAAGGGGGAAACTTGAGCGGGAGTCGCCAAACCAGGAAAGGGTGGTGGAGATGATGAAGCTGAAGAAAAACCACTGCTGGTTAAAGAGGCGGTTTCACAGAAGAGATGGATGAATGGATGGATGGATCAGGGCTCACTGCGAATGGCTCTAGCTGGGGCCACTGCCATGTGGTTCCCTTGACAATGACAGCTAGAGCCATTCGCAGTGAGCTCTGATCCATCCATTCATCCATCTCTTCTGTGAAACCGCCTCTTTAACCAGCAGTGGTTTTTCTTCAGCTTCATCATCTCCACCACCCTTTCCTGGTTTGGCGACTCCCGGTCAAGTTTCCCCCTTTGCTCCATTTTTTAATTTTTTCATTTTATTTACTGACTGTATGATTTTCGGATGATCCCCAGACTGGTCAGGCAGATGTGAGCTCCATCAGCCTGCCGCCAGTATCATTTCCCCCTTGTCTGGCTTCTCAGATCCAATACTGATCCCAGTGCAGTGTCACCACTTTCCACTGAGGAGTTTCCATCCCTGTGGAGACACAATCCGACGGGTCAGCGGTCTGTTTTCATCCACTGACGTCCCAGCGGCTCCCCTGTGCCGACGTCATCTTTCACTGCCACAGAGTCCCGGCCAGGCTACTCTCCGTACGGCGGAGCTGTGCACCATCCACGCTGCGGCCATCTCACAGTCTGTTCAGGCCGGCAAACCCCCCTGCATGTTGCCAGTCTTCCCAATGAATGGGGCAGCTGTGAACGTTTTCATCTTGCTGTCATCTTGAGTACTTTGTTTGGCCCCACCACTTTGTCCACTGCCTCCTGCTTTGAGTACTGTGTTCTGTTTTTACCACTTCACCCAGTGTTTCTTGTGGGGCATTTTTGGATGGATCTCCTGTGATGGTCTCCTGCTGTTCAAGGCTGACTGTCCCCCATTTTAAGCACATGTTAATATTTAGTGCAATGCTTATCAATTTTCCATTATTGTGAGATTGTGGTTTTTAATATTGTAATACTGTGTTACTGTGTTTTTTTCCTGCAACAGTGCTTTTTAACTTGGTTTCAATCAGCAGATATTACTGTCACTTTATATTATTTATTATTGGTCTATTAAATTATTCATATTTCTATGCCTGTTGCAGTTTGCTTTCAAATATCCTGAGCGCTGGACTTTATGTGTTTTCCTTGTTATGATCTGTATCTACCAGCTACGGTTGGTCCGGCTGCACGGGTGATCTTTGATGGTTTCCTCCCTTTACCCTTTTGTATGAGTTATGTTATATGTATCCACATTGTCTCAGTACATGGTGTGGTAAATATACATATTATACAAGTTATATATCTCATGTTCTGTTTTGAGCTCTCCGGGTGGTCTACCATTGGCGCTGGGCTATTACTGTGTGTTTCACTTTTATTTCTGACATGGTGAAAGTCTTTATCTATATATTTTGTTTGGGTACAGCGTCGCATGACCGCGCAATTGTCAGTTAAACCGACGCAATGCCGAATCGTAAAAAATGGTCTGGTCATTGAGCAGCCAAATCTTCCGGGGCTGAAAGTGACTAGGCTGCATCCTCCTCTCCTCCAAGATACCTCATAAGGAAAACAAATGGACAAACCATAGCTCTATAGTGTATTTTTATTAAAATAAATGCATACAAAAAAATGGAGTGCCTGCTTACAAAAGTAGGTGCCTTAGCCTGGCACTGAGGATAGCCTGCAATAGTTCCGATATGGAAGCCGCTCACCACTGGGCTCATGTCCAATGCTGGCGTGCGTTCCACTTGAGTATAGGAGAAGCCGGGGACCGGAAGTGACGAGACCGGAAGCGCCTCAAAGTATGCTTTGTAAGAATTACGTCATCAGGAAGCATTTTCTTCACTAAATTAGCAGTTTTTTATGTAGCTGGAGCAGGCAGCCTATGTTATGATATGGGGACACAGTAGCTGAACAAGCACAGCCGCAGGTCCTAATTTGACAGGCATGTGGTGAAAAGTTTTTTCCAATCTTATTTATATTTGTTGCAATTTTTTTTAAATGCAAAGGGATCATAGCTGTGGGAAGGGGGAGAGAGTCAGCTCCTGGACAGGGAGGGTGCTTGGTGTGGCAGTTACTCGAACCAGCAGCGGCCCGTGCAGCCCCCCTAATCTAGGAAGGATGGAGCCCTTCCTAGATAGGTACCCGGATAGGGAGGCAGCGCGAGTGCTAGCTCAGGGTTTTTTGGAAGGTTTTAGAATCCCTTCTCGTCTGGTGGACACACCCCCGAGGGCACGCAATTTGAAGTCAGCGCTGCTTCATAGTGATGTGGTGGGTGAAAAGTTACAGAAGGAAGTTAGGTTAGGCCGCATGTGTGGTCCTTTTGCAGACGTACCAATACCGGAGTTGGTAGTGGTGTGGATAGTGGGCCACTCGTATGTTTGTTGGGGGGGCCGGGAGGGGAGATGCAAGAAGGGATGGGAGACAGCTAGGGTTTTCTAGGCAGGAAGCATGTCTTAGGTGGTTTGGTTTGCCGGGTATGCTGTGAGGAAGGACAGTGGCGGAAGTTAACAAATTGGCACGCCTGGACAGAGCGCCGGATGTGTTAGTGTTACATGTAGGTGGCAACGACCTAGGGTTACGGTCAATGTTGGATTTGGTGCGAGACATCAAATTCGATTTTTGGCAGCTCAGGATGTCTTTTCCACGCATGCTCATTGTGTGGTCTGATATCGTGGCACGTACCACGTGGAGACTGGCCAGGTCGGTTGGCCAGGAAGAAGGTTAACAAAGAAATTAGCGGTTTTGTGGTGAGGAATGGAGGCCTGGCCATACGGCACCTTGAATTGGAGGTAGATACCTGGAGATATTTGAAGAGAGATGGAGTACACCTGAACGATGTGGGGATTGATTTATGGGCATTGGGTCTGCAAGATGGGATTCAGCGAGCTTTGAGGGTGTGGCAGGGCACACAAGGGTAAGGTGTTACCCTGGTGTGTGCTGTGGCGTGATGGTGGTCTCTGTGGGAGAAGGTTTAAACCCCAGATATGTAAGAGATCGGGACCCATTGCTAGTATGAGGCCCATTGGTGAGATTTCAGCTAACAAGGGTTTTAGCTTAAATTGGTTATTGGTGCACTGCGGGTTATTGGTTGGTTGTCTCCGAGCTAGCTTGTCAGCTGGAGGCCTATATGTTTTGATTTATAGTACCGCAGTGCCTGAGTGTTTTGAGTTCTAAGTTTGGTGGGTTTTTCCCTGCAGAGACCAACGGGAGTTGTAGTTAAAAGGATATTTCAGGTGTTCATACGGTTATGTTTATGTTGATGTTAAATTATTATTATTGGTTTATGTTTAATAAAGAGAATTGGCTGCTACGGCCAATATTTTACTCCATATGGGTGTGGTCTCAATTATTGGGGTAAAGGTTGGGGTATGCAGCTAAGGGTTGGAAGGTGTAAATGGGGGTAAGCAAGTGACATCTATTATACAGTAGTCATGTAGAAAAAGGTATGGCTTGATACTCACAAAATGTGGAGGAGATCTGATGTCTCAAAAACGCCCAGGCACAGTGTCTGTGAGAGAGTTATGTCAGGCATCCGTGGAGCAGCAAACCATTCCACTGATGTCAATTAGGAAGCAGTGGCTGAACACACACAGAACGCTCCCAAACTGACATCTGTGTGGGTGCACAGGCCTGAATGCACCCTGGGTATATTTGGGGCCATGCCCAAACCCGCACAGATATCACATTAGGAGCAGTGTCTGTGTGTTTGCAGCCACTTCATTTAAATAGATGGAACTGCCTGCACATTGATGCATGGAACATCTGTGCATCCCAATGCAGATGAACACGGCTCTCCACAAAGCCTTAGGAATCTTGTAATTATGATAGAATTTAGCTGTAGGTGATGGAAAAAAGGGACACATTACCAGATCAGTTAGTAAATAGTTAAATAGGAGTTGAACAGGTGATGACCATGTAAGGGGGAAGAAGAAGAAGCAAAGCTGCATAGGATAGAGGAATTAGAGATTTATAGCAAGGAGTATAAACTGAAGAGAACCAATCTGGGGGAGTGGAGAGGGAACATGAAGCTACGCTGGGAAAAGATAAAAGGCAGCAGCAGGAACAGAATACAGCTGATTAGCTGTGAGTATATCAGAGAGGCAGAGCTTGGGGGAGAGAGCAGGAAAGACTATTTGACTGGGAAGTTGGAGAAAGGGAGCAGCAGAGAGATGGGATAGATTAGATGGGACAAGGGAGACTGGGAAAGGAGAAAGATTGGAGTGTGATTGCAGGGTTGGGGGTGGGGATGATATACAGTGCCTTGAAAAAGTTCATACCCCTTGAAATTTTCCACATTTTGTCATCTTACAACCAAAAATGTAAATGTATTTTATTGGGATTTTATGTGATAGACCAGCTCAAAGTGACATATAATTGTGACGTGGAAGGAAAATGATAAATGGTTTCCAAAATGTTTTACAAATAATTATCTGAAAAGTGTGACGTGTATTTGTATTCACCCCCCCTCTGATACCCCTAACTAAAATCTAGTGGAACCAGTTGCCTTCAGAAGTCACCTAATTAGTAAATAGAGTCCACCTGTGTGTAATTTAATCTCAGTATAAATACAGCTGTTCTGTGAATCCCTCAGAGGTTTGTTAGAAAACCTTAGGGAACAAACAGCATCATGAAGGCCAAGGAACACACCAGACAGGTCAGGGATAAAGTTGTGGAGAAGTTTAAAGCAGGGTTAGGTTATAAAAAAAAAAATCCCAAGCTTTGAACATCTCATGGAGTACTGTTCAATCCATCATCCAAAAATGGAAAGAGTATGGCAAAAACTGCAAACCTACCAAGACATGGCTGTCCACCAACACTGACAGGTTGGGAAAGGAGAGCATTAATCAGAGAAGCAGCCAAGAGGCCCATGGTAACTGGAGGAGCTGCAGAGATCCACAGCTCAGGTGAGAGAATCTGTCCACAGGACAACTATTAGTCATGCACGCCACAAATCTGGCCTATATTGAAGAGTGGCAAGAAGAAAGCCATTGTGAAAGAAAGCCATAAGAAGTCCCATTTGTGAGAAGCCATGTGGGGGACACAGCACACATGTGGAAGGAAGGTGCTCTGGTCAGATGAGACCAAAATTGAACTTTTTGGCCTAAAAGCAAAATGCTATGTGTGGCAGAAAACTAACACTCCACATCACCCTGAACACACCATCCACACCGTGAAACATGGTGGTGGCAGCATCATGTTGTGTGGGGATGCTTTTCTTCAGCAGGGACAGGGAAGCTGGTCAGAGTTGATGGGAAGATGGATGAAGCCAAATACTGGGCAATCTTAGAAGAAAACCTGTTAGAGTCTGCAAAAGACTTGAGACTGGGGCAGAGGTTCACCTTCCAGCAGGGCAATGACCCTAGACATACAACCAGAGCTACAATTGAATGGTTTAGATCAGTGGTCATCAACCCTGTCCTCAGGGCCCACTAACAGGCCAGGTTTTATGTATTACCTTGGGGAGATGCAGACTAGAATACTGCAATCACTGAGCAGCAAATGATATCACCTGTGATGTATTTCAGTTATCTTGCAAACCTGGCCTGTTAGTGGGCCCTGAGGACAGGGTTGATGACCACTGGTTTGGATCAAAACATATTTAAGTATTAGAATGGCACAGTCAAAGTCCAGACTTAAATCCAAGTGAGAATCGGTGGCAAGACTTGAAAATTGCTGTTCACAGACGCTCTCCATCCTATCTCACAGAGCTTGAACTATTTTGCAAAGAAGAATGGGCAAAAATGTCACTCTCTGGATGTGCAAAGCTGGTAGAGACATTTCCAAAAAGACTTGTAGATGTAATTGCAGCGAAAGGTGGTTCTACAAAGTATTGACTCAGGGGGGCTGAATACAAATGCATGCCAAACTTTTCACATATTTATCTGCAAAAATGTTGAAACATTTATCATTTTCCTTCCACGTCACAATTATCTGCCACTTTGTGTTGGTCTATCACATAAAATCCCAATAAAATAAATTTACGTTTTTGTTTGTAACATGACAAAATGTGGAAAATTTCAAGGAGTGTGAATACTTTTTCAAAGCACTGTATGAGAGTGAGTAGGGCAAAAATCTGAAAGAAGGAAGAGGGGATGAGAAACAAAGTTACAATTGGAGGTAAATAATGTATAAGGGAATGTGAACAGGGCTGGGGGAGTGCAGCTAACAGAGCACTGAACCACGCTGTGAGAGAATGACAGGAGGATGTGGAACTGAATATAGCTGAGCTGCAAATGTAACAGAAAGGCAGGGCTTGTCAGCTGCCAAGGCCTCCCTGTTGCAATTATGGAGCCTGGGCCCCCTACAGGAGGATCAGTGCTACCCCCTCATCGCCCTGGCTGTGTGTGTAATATGAATTTCAGCTATTGAACTGCATCTGCTGGCTGAAATATTACATATTTACCTAACATACAGAAAAATCTTTAGCACACACTTTCTTCATACATACATACATACATCCAGATGGACAATTTAGCATGAACGTTGTATGAAAAATGTATTTTGCATACATTGAGGGACACAGGAAGTCTTTCACCTTTGAGTTTATACTGCTGCCTACAGAAAGATTGAGCACTGACAAACAAAAAGCTGTAGGCCAGCCCAGGAAAACCCTTCTTACTACTAGCATGCCTCTAGTATTTGGCTAGTGGTCTAAATGGTGGATGTCTTTTCTTTAGCGCTGCTTATTTTTGCTAGCACTTTTCTTCAACTTTTTTTTCTTTAATCAAGACTCTTCTGTATATCTCTACTAGAGGTGATCTTTTAGATTGCAGCTATCTTGCATGGCTGTCCTCAGACTAGCTTTCAGAGTATTGCATCTGGTCCCCGCTGGAGTGGACGTTTTGGGACTATCCTGAATGTGACCTTTGGGAACTGAGTTCCACGTAAGGCGTTTTCCAGAATCCATTTAAAAAAAAAATATTTTTATTGAATTTTAAGGTCACAAACATGTACCTAACACACAAACAGCTCATAGAAAAGGGTCTGGCCCTCACAGGGGAGGCAGAGTAAAAGAAAAAAGGTGCGGCTCCCTAAAGCCTACATGTAAACATGTAACACGAGCATCCATATTAATAAAAAAAAGTAAAACAAAATTAGTATTGACATGGCAAACTCCCAAACAATAGTGTTGAAATAACGGAAAATTTATATCAAATACTTACCGTAATTTTCCTTTCCTGATAGGCTCCATGGCAGCATACGTGTGGGTAGGCCCCGCCTCCATAACTACCCAATAGGATCCCTCTCCCATAAATCTTTGCTCTAGGCTGCTATCCATGTTCCGTAACTAGCCTACTTCAGACATTTGGGAGGGACTCCTGCTGCCATGGAGCCTATCAGGAAAGGAAAATTACGGTAAGTATTTGATATAAATTTTCCATTTTCCTGACAGGCTCCATGGCAGCATACGTGTGGGAAATAACTCGCCAAACACATCCGGGTGGGCAAAAATGTTTGAGCAAAGAAACCAAATTTTATTTAACATTCTCAACCGACAATACTTGTAAACCAAAATTAATGGATGACAGAGCAGCAGGCTCAACACAGTAGTGAGAGACAAATGTGTTAATAGAAGACCAAGAAGCCGCTTTACAAATGATTTCAGGTGCGACATGCCGAGAAGCTGCCCAAGAGGTCGAGATACTCCGGGTCGAATGAGCCGTCACTGCCTCTGGAGGAGCCAAGCCCTTTTACCTTGTATGCCCTCTGAATGGTCTGCACAATCCAAGAAGAAATTGATCTGACCGAAGCTCGACATTCCATTGTTTTTACCATGGAGAAGGACGAAAAGAAATTCTGTTTGTCTGAACGGAGCCGTGACCTCCAGGTATTGTTTTAGAGTGTGGCCTACCTCAAGTGGATGAACATCCTGATTATCTGTTGTTTTAAAAGTAGGAAGTACAATCTCTTGGTTTTCATGAAAGACTGAGGTCACTTTAGGGTTTGACCCTAACATGGGAATCAACACTGCTCTGTCTGGAAAAAAGGTTAGAAGATGCTCTTCTGAACCAAAATTTCTAATTTCTGACACTCTTTTAGCCGAAATCACAGCTACTAAGAAAGTGGTCTTGAGCGTGAGGTCTCTCATGGAAAGGTTTGTCAGGATCTGATCCGAGATTGGAGAGAAAATCCAAAACAAGAGGGAGGTCCCATTTGGGAAAACTAGGTCTTCTTTGAGGTTTAAGCCTGATAGCTCCTTTAAAGAACTGACGAACCAATGCATGATTTGCCCATGAGACTCCTGTGAAGGCCGAGATGGCTGAAACTTGAACTCTTAGTGAGCTGACTGCTAAGGACAGGTCAAGTCCTAATTGAAGAAAACTCAGTATGTCTTGTACTGCTGGAGAGTTACAAGGATTCGACCTGGAAGACATATGATCAGTGAATCTAGACCATATACGCTCCTATACCCTATTAGTACTTCCCCTTCTGGCACTGAGAAGCGTTGGAATAGCTTCTTCAGGACAACCCAGAGCTTCGAGCCTTCCCCTCTCAAGAACCACACCCTGAGGTGTAGGCAGGATGGACATGGGTGTAACATCGTGCCTTGAGACAGTAGATCCGGCCTGAGAGGTAGGGGAACTGGGTCTTGATAGCTGAGGAGTGATAACAGATGGAACCACGGCCTGTTGGGCCAAAAAGGAATCACTGCAATGATCTCCACCTTCTCTGTTCTGAGCCTCCGGAGAAATTGAAGAATCACCGATACCGGAGGGAAGGCATAAGCCTTCTGAAACCTCCACTGATCTGAGAGAACATCTATTCCATATGCCTGAGGGTCTCGAGAAATATCTGGGCATTTTGTGATTGCATGGGGAAGCAAACAGATTGACCTTTGGAAGTACTCCCAGGGTCAGAAGCCACTCGAGCACCTCTCTGTGGAGAGACCACTCGTTGTCCATTTGAACCCGCGAGAGGAAGTCCGCCTGTACATTCTGAATCCCCGGAATGTAAACCGCAGAGATGTTGGACAAATTCTTCTGAGCCCAGCTCATTATTGGCTCTACTTCCTGTATCAGAGACCAGCTGCGAGTTCCACCTTGCTTTTTTATGTAAGCCACCGCGGTTGTATTGTCCAACCTTAACATTACTGATGAATTCACTATTAGATGGCAGGAAATGACAGGAGTTGCCTGAAAGGTGGCCCTCAGCTCCAGTATGTTGGAGACAATCCCTCGAGCAGGGGAATTCCATCTGCCCTGAGCCATTTCTGAAAGGCAGTGAGGGCCCCATCCCCGATTGCTGGCATCCGATGTTATTGTGACCCAAGAGATGGGAATGATTGAATGATGATTGCGCAGATTTTTCCCTTGAAGCCACCAAAGGAGAGACGTTCTCATGGTTGGAGTAAGGTGTATGCGCTGGATTTGGCTGGAAGAATCCCATTGTTGAAGGAACCCTTTTTGGAAGGGCCGTGTATGCCATTGGGCCCACTTCACCATAGGAATGGTGGCTGTCATTGTGCCAATTACTTTCAGGCATTGGAGAGTGGAGAGGTGAGATGACGCAAGGGCTGCGTGTATTCTGTCTCAAATCATTCCAATCTTCTCCTCTGAAAGGGAGATGGTGCCTTCCATTGTGTTGAAGTGAGCCCCTAGAAACACAAGGGATTGTGTTGGCTCTAGATGGCTATTCTCTAAATTCAGAAGCCACCCAAATTCTTGCAGGGTGGAAATGACTAAGCTCTTGCGCTCTAAAAGTTGATCTTTGTTTTGAGCTAGGAGAAGTAGGTCGTCTAGATAGTGGTGGAGACGAACCCCCTTGATGCAAAGCAGAGCTACAACAGATAATAGGACCTTGGAGAAGACCCGAGGTGACGTCGTTAGGCCAAAAGGTAGACACGTGAACTGCAGATGCTGATTACCTAACTCAAAGCGGAGAAATTGTTGGAAATCCATTGCCACCGGCACGTGAAAGTAAGCATCCTTTAGATCAATTGAAATCATCCAGTCTCCCAGATGTACTGACTGTTGAATTGTGAGTAAGGATTCCATTTTGAACTTTTCCTTCCGGATAAAGGAATTGAGATGGGTTAAGTCTATTACTGGCCTCCATGTACCGTTTTTCTTTTCTATCATAAACAGAGGTGAATACATGCCTTTGCCTCTTTCGTCTTCTGGAACAGAGATGGCTGCGCCTTGAACCAGTAAACAGTTCACGTAGGTTAACAGGACCTGCTTTTTTTCTTCTGAACCTGGAAGAGTTTTAGGGACAAATCTGAGTCTTGGGGCGTTGTTGAAGACCCACTTGTGACCGGAGGAGACCGTCTTGATGGTCCAGTAATCCCGGATTGAGGCCGCCCAGACATGCCTGAAGTTGCGAAGACGAGCCCCCACCTGGCATGCCTGAGCGGGCCCAATCTCAAAAGGACTTAGTGGAGTTCTGGTTGCCAGAGGAACCACCTTTTGTGGGTTTTTTGAAAGAGGACTGCCTAGATTTCTAGGACCTTGAAAACTCCCGACCAGGCCTATAGCTGCGCGCTTCCCTAGTGCGATCAGAATTTTGTCTTCTAGGAAAAGAGCGTTTCTGATTTTTGTATGCGCCGATCTTGAGGGAGGAAACCAGACTTACCGCCTGTGGCCCAGGTTATGGCACTATCCAGCTTGTTGCAGTGAAGTTCCTTCAAAAGGAATTCGGCACCAAGCTTGCCTGGAAGCCGTATCAGCCAACCACAGACGGAGCCATAAGGCACAACATGCTGAAACAGCCGCCAACATAACCTGGGACATCAGGCGGATGACATCAATAGAGGCCTCCCCAAGAAAGGCTGACGCCAGCCTGATCTCCTGGATAGGAGGATCTTTAGCTGTTTCAATAGAGATACCTCTTAGGAACTCATCCATATTATCAGACCAAGATTCTAAAGCTTTGGATACTGCAGCTATCGCAAGTACTGGCTTGCATGCCATTCCTGACATCAGGTAAATCCTTTTTAGATCTGAATCAATTCGTCTTTCCAGAGGATCTTTAAAAGATACAGTGTCATCTAAGGGAAGAGTTACATATCTCACTACAGTTTCTGTAGTCTCATCAGTGCTGCATCCACCAAAGGAGCTGACTCAAGGTGTTTTACTTCCTCTTCCTTAAAAGGATATAGTTTCAAGACATTTGATTGCATGGAACTCTTTTTGTCCATCTTGCTCCATTCATCAAATATGATGTCACCCAGTTCAGAGAGAAAAGGAAAATATTGTCGCTCCTTATTGAGCTGCTCTGTTTTGGGGGGGAAGTAACAGGGTCTTCCCACTTCAAAGCCTCTCTTACAGCTTTCACCAAAGAAGGGACTAAAGCGTATTCAAACCCCACACTAGGATCTTCCAGGTCCGATTCGCTGTCTGAAATAGGAGCAGAATGGCGACTTGGTTGGGAAGACTCCCATGTCTCATGTACTGAACCTTCTCCTACTGGAGGGCATAATGGGTCTGATGGGGAATCACGGGGATGTTGAGCCTCTCTTTCCTGTAGAGATTCTTTCACAACCCGTCTCACCATAGATTCTAAACGCTGGTCTGCACCATCCCTCTCATCTGCAGCTTTAGAGAAGCAGTGATCACAGAGAGATTTGTCCACTGGAACAGGCATCCTGCACCCCCAGCATGATTTTTCTGATCTCTTGCTAGAGTGAGATGAAGGGGGGGTGAGAAGGATTTTTACTGCGCTGTTCAGATCTGGAAGGAGATTTATGATGGCTAGACCTGGAGGAAGATTGCCGGTGGTGTGATTTTGATGATCCACTTCCTTTATGGGAACTACGATGTGGATCAGACCTAGAAGGGCTGTAAGGAAAGAAGCACAGAAAAGATAGAGACAGGAATCGGCTAGTGTCCTAGAATCCTACTCTCAATCCTTGTACAGGTAGAAAAGCATAACTGCAAACATACCTGCCAAGTGGGCTGGCCACTAGGGGGCAGTGAGAAGTCCATGGTGTCAACACAATAGGAAACTGCAGAGACAGATTCACACATCAGCTGGCTGACATAGACCTCAACCCCCAGACAATAGAGCTTGTCTTACCTTGAAACGCCAAGATATTTGCCCCGGGAAGTCGCTGTATCCCCCATGAACATTCCCGGGGCTCTGTAAGCTTTCCACAGCTTTTAAAAGTGGCGCCCATGATGTCATCGACGGCATCAGACGCGAGACGCTTGCGCGCATGCGCGAACCAAGCCTCGACTTCGTATCGGGTCTGCGCATGTGTAAAGCACACGCCGATACCCAGAAGTAATAGAGCGAGCGGCTGCTGGAACGCAGGAAGCGTCAGCGCCAACTAGGACACCAGTGATTGAGGGAGAGACACAGGAAAAAGGTACAAACAACACAAAAACACTGCTGCCATGTGTATACAAAGGTAAAAACTTACCCCTCCACCTACGATCTTCTGGGCCGAGAAACCGCCATACCCACACCGGACTTGGTAGTAGATAATGGTCGCCTGGAACATTTAGGCAAACAGACCGTGCGCACAGATGAACCAATTCCAATCTTCAGCGCTACTCTGCTATACACTCCATACCCTACTTAATAGTCAGGGCCTATTGGAGGAATAAATTTGGCACTCGGCTGATTCGATCGTAGGGAGGTTTATCTTCAGGTAGGAGAACCAACACCTGGTCCTACGGAGGAGGACAAAAAAGGAACATGGATAGCAGCCTAGAGCAAAGATTTATGGGAGAGGGGTCCTATTGGGTAGTTATGGAGGAGGGGCCTACCCACACGTATGCTGCCATGGAGCCTGTCAGGAAAAGGCACGTTTAGACCGTGGGCACATCAGAAGCCTTTGAGGACTCTGCTAAACATTTGGACCAGATCTGATCATATTTTTTAGGGAAACCCCTGTTAGCATAGGCATCTTTGTAAAGAAGCAGACTATTATTGACCAGTTGCTTCCAGAAAGTAATAGATGGGGGGATATATTTCCTCCAGTGAAGTGCAATAGCATTCCTGGCATAGAACAGGAGTAGGCCAAATAAAGTGCGTCCCGCTACTCTAGGTATTAACCACTTCAATACAGTGCACTTATACACCCTTCCTGCCCGGACTAATTTTCAGCTTTCAGTGCTCTCGCACTTTGAATGCCAATTACTCAGTCATGCAACACTATACCCAAACAAAATTTTTATCATTTCCTTCACACAAATAGAGCTTTCTTTTGGTGGTATTTAATCACCACTGGCTTTTTTATTTTTTGCGACATAAGTGAAAAAAGAGCAAACATTTAAAAAAAAACAGAAAAAACACTTTTTTTTAGTTTCTATGATAAAATTTTGCAAATAAGTAATTTTTGTTCGTAAATTTGGGCCAAAATTTATACTGCTACATATCTTTGGTAAAAATAACCCAAATAAGTGTATATTGTTTGGACTGTGTGAAAGTTACAAGCTGTCTACAAGCTATGGTGCAAATCATTGAAAATTGATGCACTGACGGCCTCACTTCTGATCTCATTTAATGAGGCCCTGATATTTCGGGAAAGTACAAATACCCCCCAAATGACCCCTTTTTGAAAAGTAGAAAGTCCAAGGTATTTAGTAAGAGGCATGGTGAGTTTTTTGAAGTTCCAATTTTTTCCCACAATTCTTGGGAAAATTAAGAAATTATTTATTTATTTATGGTTTTTTACACAAAATTCTCACACACAGCATATGCTTACTTCCAATTACACCCCAAAATACATTCTGCTACTCCTGAGTATGGCAATACCACATGTGTGAGACTTTTTCACAGCCTGGCCACATAGAGAGGTCTAACATGCAGGAAGCACCATCAGGCGTTCTAGGAGCATACACTAATGCCCCGGAAAATTTTATCTCCTGCTCTCCAACTTTGTGTGTCGGAAAATCCGATGGAAAATGTCCGATGGAGCCCACACACGGTCGGATTTTCCGATGGAAAATGTCCGATCGGAGCGTGTTGTCGGAAATTCCGACCGTGTGTGGGCTCCATCGGACATTTTCCATCGGATTTTCCGACACACAAAGTTGGAGAGCAGGAGATAAAATTTTCCGACAACAAAATCCGTTGTCGGAAATTCCGATCGTGTGTACACAAATCCGACGGACAAAGTGCCACGCATGCTCAGAATAAATAAAGAGATGAAAGCTATTGGCCACTGCCCCGTTTATAGTCCCGACGTACGTGTTTTACGTCACCGCGTTTAGAACGATCGGATTTTCCGACAACTTTGTGTGACCGTGTGTATGCAAGACAAGTTTGAGCCAACATCCGTCGGAAAAAATCCTAGGATTTTGTTGTCGGAATGTCCGAACAAAGTCCGACCGTGTGTACGGGGCATAAGACATTCTAGGGACAGGTAGTGCTACCATAACAAGGTGAGAATATATCTGGGAGGTTGGTTTCTCTACACATTCTGTATGCAGGACATCTTCAAGTGCTGACTGTATAACCTGAGGGGCGAAATGGGAGAACTAGCTGCTATAGTCATCTGAGAATCGGAGGTAACGGAAAAAGTAAGACATTGAGACATTAAAATTGGAAGCCAATAGGGATAGGGGAGCCAGGGAGTGATTAACAATCACCCCGGATATCGTCTTAATATTGAATTTAGTCCAGGGGTAAGGCTCTGGCAACTTGTAGATTTGGTGTAGTGCTGGGTTTAGCCACAAGGGGGCGTTCAGGGAAACTGACAATTTCAGATAATGCTCACATTTAAGACCAGCCCCCAGACTCGAAGAGTACTGAGAATAAGAGGTGTCAGGGAGTACAGGGCGTGGGGACCACGGAATAATAGGAAATTCAATGCTTCAAGGGAATTCACCACTGTTGCTTCCACTAGGTTGGTAGAGTCTGGGTTCAGCCACCAGGTAGCCATAACCAGCTGCGTGGCTAGAAATTATTTATAAAAGTCGGGAAATGCCAGGCCACCTTGGGAGGCAGGGTGCATTAACATGGACCACTTAAATCTGGGAGTTTGGGGTCCCCATAAAAAGGAGAAAAAATGGTTTAAACATGTAAAGAAAGATTTAGGGATGCATAGAGGGGAATGGCGAAATAAATATGTAAATTTTCACTTTTAGCCGTACCTCCTGTAGTACCGGAGTCAAATTCACGGATAGAAAGTTAGAGGCCTGACTGGAGATTACAACCCCTAGGTAACCCCTAGTTCTCGACCCATTGTAATGGAAAGTCTGGAGGGGCTGTGGTGCAAGCTGCGGGATCTATAGGGAACAGCAGGGACTTAGTCCAGGTGATCCTGAGGCCCGTGACTTAGGAAAAGGAATTGAGAACCCTCTCCTCCAGCCAACCAATGTGCAACCCCATAATATGTGGGTAGGTGCGGAGAGCCTCCGCCACTGGTTCAATCGCGATGGCAAATAAGGCTGGAGAGAGAGGGCAGCCCTGCCAGGTATCTTTGGACAAGGGAAATTACTGCGATAGCCCCCCTTAGTTTAATACCCAATGTGGGGTTTCTATATGATTTTCATCCAATGGTTATAAATATTAATGGGAATCCCATTCTGCGGAGGACCTCCCAAAGAAAGGGCCTTTATACTGTGTCAAAGGCCTTTTCAATATCCAATGAGGCTACCACCCTGGAGCCCATGTTAAGATGTTGCACATGAATATTAGTGTGAAGTAAATATCACTTGCCCTATGGGCCATAAAACCAGTTTGGTCAGTCTCAATGATAGTGTGTAAGAGGGGTTGCAGTCGTAAAGTGATTAATTTAGTAAGGATTTTAAAATCAGTGTTAAGGAGAGCAATTGGCCTGTAGGAGGAACAAGAGGTGCTTTGTAAATAAGGATAACATGAGCATGGCTCATAGAGGGCTCCATCGGTTAAACAATGGGAATAAAGAGATTCCAATAGTGGCACTAGGAGGTCACCGTGGATCTTGTAAAAATCAATAGGGAGGCCTTCCGGACCTGGGGATTTCCCAGCAGGGAAGGACCTAATTGCTGCTAGGACCTTGTCCGGGGTAATAGGTCTCACCAAAGCCTTGCGTTCTGCGTCTGAATGTCAACCCAGTGCCAAAGGATCTAACCAGACAGCTAGGTCTTGAGGCTGTCAATCTGAGGGCAATGTAGAACTATAGAGAGAGCTATAGAAATGCCAAAAGGCCTCCAATATAGCTGGCAGAGAGGAGACCGAGTCCCCACGGGGGGTTCTTGATTTCTGGTATCAAGGTTAAGGGCTGATAACGCCTTGTGGGAGGGCAAAACGCATTGACTTATTTTCCAACCTAACTTTTGCGAAATAAACACCTGTCAACTTTACTTCACTAAAGTTTGGCACATCATGGATCTGGGAAAGGAAAGACAGATTCCGAAAGTAGGGGACTCAATTCCTAGAAGAGCAGAGAGGGCAATCTGTAACAAAGACCTGAAGCGCCAAACAGTATGTTGTCTACCGTGTGCTTGGGTTCGGCACATCATGGATCTGGTGGATGGATTACTGGGAGGGGCTGGGGAAGACCTGGCTGTCATGGTGCACGTTGGCACTAATAACAAAGTCAGAGGCAGATGGAGTGTCCTAAAGAATGATTTTAGGGACTTAGGAGCTAAATTGAGGAAAAGGACCTCCAAGGTAGTATTCTCAGGAATACTACCGGTACATCAAGCCACACCAGAAAGGCAGAGGGAGATTAGGGAAGTAAACAAGTGGCTGAAGAGCTGGTGTAGTAAGGAGAGGTTTGGGTTCCTGGAGGACTGGGCCGACTTCTCAGTCAATAATCAGTACTATAGAAGGGACAGACTGCACCTAAATGAGGAGGGTACAGATCAGCTGGGAATGAAGATGGCCAAAAAGTTAGAGGGGTTTTTAAACTAAGCGATGGGGGGAGGGTCCAGAGGTAGAGATAGTCAGCGTGGAACATATTCCAGAGGGTAGTATTGGGGGCATTAGTGGTAGATTGACCAAAGCACATAAACCTAAGGTAAGTATAGTAGCAAATCCTAGTTGCAATCTCGGAATAGCCAATAAGAGGATAATATGCGACCGGTCTAAACTACGTGGCATGTTCACCAATGCCAGGAGCCTGGCGGACAAGATGGGTGAACTAGAGATACTGTTGTACTAGAAGGATTTGGAATTTGTGGGAAATTCAGAGACCTGGTTCAACAGCTCTCATGATTGGCTGGCAAACATTCAAGGGTATACCCTTTATTGCAAGGAAAGAGAGGGTAAAAAAGGGGGCGGGGTATGCCTATATATCAAGAATAATGTACAAGTGAATGTGAGAGATGACATCACTAAGGGAGCTAGGGAGGAGGTGGAATCCTTATGGGTAGAGCTCCAACGGGATGAAGCTAAGGGGAAAATAATACTGGGAGTATGCTAAAGGCCCCCTAACCTGAAGGGGAGACAGATCTCCTATCACAATTTGGATTAGCAGCAAGGGTGGGAAGTGTTATCATAATGGGGGATTTTAACTATCCAGACATAGACTGGGTGGAGGGAATAGCATGCTGCTAACAAAGCAAAGAGAATATTGGCATGCATTAAAAAGGGGATCAACTCCAGAGATAAAACGATAATTCTCCCGCTCTACAAGACTCTGGTCTGGCCGCACCTAGAGTATGCTGTCCAGTTCTGGGCACTGGTCCTCAGTAGGGATGAGCCGAACACCCCCCGGTTCGGTTCGCACTAGAACTTGCGAACGGACCAAAAATTTGCACGAACGTTAGAACCCCATTGAAGTCTATGGGACTCGAACGTTCGAAATCAAAAGTGCTAATTTTAAAGGCTAATTTGCATGGTATTGTCTTAAGAAGGGGTTGGGGACACGGGTCCTGCCCCAGGGGACATGTATCAATGCAAAAAAAAGTTTTAAAAACGTCCTTTTTTTCGGGAGCAGTGATTTTAATGATGCTTAAAGGGAAAAAAAAAAAAGTGAAATGTTCCTTTAAATATCGTACCTGGGGGGAGTCTACAGTATGCCTGGCGCGTGTTTCCCGTGCTTAGAACAGTCCCTGCACAAAATTACATTTTTAAAGTAATAAAAGTCATTTAAAACTGCTTACGGCTTTAATGTAATGTCCGGTCCTGGCAATATGGATGAAAATCAGTGAGACAAACGGCATGGGTACCCCCCCCCCCCCAGTCCATTACCAGGCCCTTTGGGTCTTGTATGGATATTAAGGGGAACCCCGCACCCAAATTAAAAAAAGGAAAGGCGTGGGGCCCCAGGCCCTCTGAACAGCAGTATACAGGTGGTGCAAACAAGACAGGGGCTGTAGGTTTGTTGTTAAGTAGAATCTGTCTGTAATTTTGAACGGGTACATTTTTAAAGTGTAGCTCCAGCCAAAAAATCTATTTTTAAGCTTTTTGGAAAACATAGGAAAGGGTTATCACCCCTGTGACATTTGTTTTGCTGTCTGTGCACCTCTTCAGAAGATTTTACCTCACTTTCTGTCCCAATGACATATGTTTTTTGACAATTTGGAGAGAATTTCCCTTCCTAGGGGTAGATTTCATCTCACTTCCTGTTGTCTCCTTCTGTTTGCAAGTAGGAGTCGTTTGTAAGTTGGATGTTTGAAAGCAGGGGGCTGCCCTATATACTCTGCAGAAATTGGGGCCTTAGGTGTTGGTGTTGCCACAACACTGTAAGCCCTCACAGTTACTCTTGGTGGGCGCAGGAACGGGCCCTGCTGTGAAATATTCGATCAAGAATTGTAATTACATGCACCTGTTGAACAGGGGCAGAGTAATTGGGCCTTTGGTGGTGGTGCTGGTGCCACAACACTGTAAGTCCTCACAGTTACTCTTGGTGGGAGCTGGAACAGGCCCTGCTGTGAAATATTAGAAGAACCCATCAGACCGTGCTTACACCTGCCACTCCTCTTCATACAATACCTTATCCCGCATTGATATGATTTATGTTAGTGGTGCCATGCTTCCCAAGGTTATCGGGATTGAGATACTTCCACGGGGCATTTCTGATCACTCCCCCCTATTATGTACTATACAAACTAGCACTCCCCAGGCAGATAGACTTTGGCGACTCTCTAGATTCTGGATTGAACATCCGACTATAGAAATAGAGGTGGCCAAAGAGATAAGAGGATTTTGGCTGTCCAATGCCGGCTCCTCAGGGGTGGCGATGGTTTGGGATACGTTTAAAGCCTATATACGTGGGTGCTATCTATCCTCCATTACCCAAGAAAGGAAGAATGATAAAGTAACACTAGAGGAGGCGGAGGCCAGAGCGCAAGAACTAGAATCTAGATTCGCCTTGACTTCCAATCCTATTACGGCCCAGGATATGAAGGTAGCTTATCGGGAGGTGATGCTACTTAGGGTGGCCAAGGTTCATTAACGACAGCTTACCCAAATGCAAAAGATTTTCGAACAGGGCGACAAACCGGGTAGGCTTCTGGCTTGGATCTTCAGGGAGCAATCCCCAGTTTCCACCATTGCCAGCCTGCGTAGGGATGATGGGACCACGGTGTCAGACCCGGTTAATATCAATCACTGCTTTAAGGAATTTTACGCTGCTCTATATTCTACTAGGGCAAATTACTCACCAGAGGAGCTACATCATTTTTTGGATGGGGTGACGCTCCAGACTCTCCCTGACGCCACAAGAGAAAGCTTAGACGCCCCGATCACACTAACAGAGGTTCAATTGGCTTTGGGTTCTATGCAAACAGGGAAGACCCCAGGGGCAGATGGGATTCCCTCTGAATTCTATAAACAATACCTGGATGAATTGGCAGTTAGAATGCATGACATGTTTACAAAATCCCTACAGAATGATGACCTTCCACCGTCCATGTCCAAAGCCATCATAGTGGTGATACCCAAACCTGGGAAGGACCCTCAACTGTGTTTTTCATACCGGCCCATTTCCCTGCTTAATTCCGACGCCAAAGTACTCACCAAAATTCTTGCCAGGTGGCTGAATTAAGTTATATTTACCCTGATTCATGAAGATCAGTCAGGATTTATGCCAGGCAAGGGAACTGATATTAATCTACGTAGGTTGTTTACAGTCTTGGCCTCTGGAGATGAGGATGGGGGTGATGAAATGGTGGCCTCTCTCGACGCGGAGAAGGCCTTTGACTCCGTAGAGTGGGGCTATCTCTGGGAGGTTCTCCGTAGATTCGGTCCATCCTTCATTTCCTGGGCTAGGTCAGTCTACAAGGCCCCGTTGGCCAGAGTGCACACCGGAACAGTCTTGTCCTCCCTCTTTGCTTTGGGCAGGGGAACCCGGCAGGGGTGCCCCCTATCTCCAGGGCTTTTTGCCCCGGCTATTGAGCCTATGGCGGTGCTTCTCTGGGCCTCAACACAGGTTAAGGGAATTAATAGAGGTCCACTACAAGAAAAAGTGTCTTTATACGCCGATGACACCTTACTGTATCTGAGAGATGATGGGATTTCACTGCAGACAGCCCTATCGATTATAGATAAGTTTGGACGATTCTCAGAAATTCGGGTAAATTGGGGAAAATCAGTGATATTTCCTCTACATTCTGGGGTGGGACGCCTGCAGATGGATGGGCAGCTTCAGAGGGTTCCCCAGTTCCGGTATCTAGGAGTGGAGATACATCGTGACCTGAGGCAGTTTATTCCGTTAAACCTCAATCCGGTAGTTCAACAGATCTCCCAGAGGTGTAATACGTGGAGATCATTACCCCTGACACCGGTCGGAAGAGTTAATTTAATCAAAATGTCGGTTCTCCCCAAACTCACCTATCTTTTCCGCCAAACTCCTGTTCCTATACCAAATAGCTTTTTTAAGAAGCTGGATGGCATTCTTGTTTCCCTCGTCTGGAATGGGAGGGCTCCCAGAATAGCCAAAACAATGTTGCAGATGCCTATCTCGCTTGGAGGATTGGCACTTCCGTGCTTATTAAAGTACTACTGGGCAGCAGTCCTGGTGACAGTTAAATGGTGGCTGTCTGAAGAACCGGTTAACCCCGCTTCTTCATTAGAGGCGGCGCTGCTAGGTTCATATGCGGAACTTAGAAACCTGATCCATAGAGGCCCTCGGTCTAATTTTCAGATGACCTTACCTATGCGGGCGACCCTAAAAGTGTGGGAGACGGTGGCCAGGCGGATGGGTGGGTCTGAGATATGGTCCCCTGTGACCCCTTTGTGGGGAAACCCTCGCTTACCACATTTCCATTCCATCCCTGATCCCATTGTGTGGGCCAGATATGGAGTCACGACATTAAATGACATAGTCTCTCAGGGACAGTTGATCACATTTGATGCCTTACAGCGTGACCGTGACCTCCCGAACCATATGTTCTTCAGGTTTCTCCAATTACGTCATGCCTATCGATCCCAATTCCCCTCCTTGATCACTCTTAAGATGTCAGCAGTAGAGAGTGAGCTTAGATCCCCTGACGGGGCGAGAACACTATCTACCCTATACAATATGTTTAATACGCTGGATGCATCTAGGATCGCTCAGCTGTTTGCACTCTGGCAGAGAGATATTCCAGAACTAGCGGACGATGACTGGGAGGAAGGGGTCCAACAATACCTGCCCCTTGTAATTTCAGCTAGAGACAGATTCATTCAGCTGAAGTTCCTTCATCGAGCCTACTATTCTCTGGCATGCCTGACAAGAATTTACACTGACCGTATAGCTAAATGCCCCAGATGTAATTCTGACGGTGCTGAGTTCTTCCATATAACTTGGTCTTGCCCTGTAGTGATGGAATTCTGGAAAGAAGTCCTATCTGACATTAATACTATTGGGAAGTTGTCCATCCCATACAGCCCGATTCCTCTCCTCCTAGGCATAAGTGACTTTCTGGATTTGCCATAGGGTAAGAAGCTGTTCCTTTTTTATACTACGTTTTATGCTAGGAAAGCAATTCTGTTGCAGTGGAACCAGACCTTGCCACCTACTAAACAGCTATGGCAATCCCTAGTAAATACAGCACTCCCGCTCTACAAATTAACATATATGGGCAGGAACTGCCCCAAAAAGTTTGGTAAAATCTGGGCAGACTGGGTGAAGGCAAGGCACTTAACTATTGAATAGCTGTGACCGGGTCGACCCCCCTCCCTCCTCCCTCCCCATAGTTTCCGGCTACTTCATCTGTATAATGGGTTAGGAGGTATTAGATATAAGATTGGCGATTATCTACTAATGTAACTGTTGCTGCTCCTTGTGAATAAGCAGATATGTGAAAAAGAAAATTTGATGTATGATTGTTTTACGGTATAAACTGGCAATGTAAAGTTTTGGTTTAATTTGTTTGAAAATTTTAATAAACTTTATGTTAAAAAAGAAAAAATTGTGCCTTTGGTGGTGGTGCTGGTGCCACAACACTGTAAGTCCTCACGGTTACTCTTGGTGGGCGCAGAAATGGGCCCTGCTGTGAAATATTAGATCAAGAATTGTAATTACATGTCCCTGTTGAACAGGGGCAGAAAAATTGGGCCTTAGTCACTGGTGCCACAACACTGCAACCCCTCACAGATACTCTAGTTGGAGCGCAGGAATGAGCCCTCCTGCAAAATATTGCATCAAAAATTGTAATTACACGCCCCTGTTAAACAGGGGCTGAAAAATTATGCCTTAGGCACTGGTGCTGGTGCCACAACACTGCAACCCCTCACAGATACTTTAGTTGAGTGCAGCAACGAACCCTCCTTGCAAAATATTGCATCAAAAATAGTAATTACACGCCCCGTTAAACAGGGGCTGAAAAATTGGGCCTTAGCCACTGGTGGCGGCGCCCAGAACCAAAAATATTCTTCAAGCTATCAGCATGATCATTGAGGAGGAAGAGGATAGTCACTCAGCATAACAGGATAGTCACTCAGCATCAGCATAGGCAGTCTTGAAGGGATCTGACATTTAAAAAAAAATTATTCGGTTACATCAGCATCAGGTGCTTGGTAGCTGGAGGTGATCCAAGACTGATTCATTTTTATGAAGGTCAGTCGATCGACCGAGTCGGTGGGCAGACGCACACTGTGATCGGTTACAAAACCTCCAGCAGCACTGAATGTGAGTTCCGAAAGAACGCTGGATGCAGGACAGGCCAGTAGCTCAATTGCATACTGAGCAAGCTCTGGCCAGTGATCCATCCTCAATACCCAGCAACCCAGAGGATTTTCGGTGGGAAAGGTGTCCAAGTCAGATCTTGCCCCTAGGTATTCCTGCACCATGTAAAACAGACGCTGGCGATGGTTGCTGGAACCGATCATACCTTGGGGCCGCGGACTAAAAAATTGTCTGAACGCATCGGTCAGACGGCCACCTTCTCCACCACTCCTTCTTTAACTGACCGAAGCCTCAGTAACACGTTGTCCAGGAACAGGAGTTTGTAACCTCCCAGTCTCTGGGAACGCGTTGCACAGACCTTTCTGCAAGGCCTCCCGAAGATGTTTCATCCTCTGCTCCCTCTGCGACAACAAGATAAGGTCTGCAACCTTACCTTTGTAACGTGGATCAAGGAGGGTTGCCAGCCAGTATTGATCCCTCTCCTTGATACCACGAATACAAATATCCTTCCGCAGGCTTTGCAGGATCAGGGAGTCCATGCAGTGTAGGTTTGCTGAGGCATTCGGTCCGGAGTCCTCTGGGTCACTAAGGACGACATGATCCGCAGCCACCTCCTCCCAGCCACGTACAAGTCCATGGGTTTCTTGGGACTGTAAATGATCCCTTAAAGACTGCTGCTGATGCTGAGTGCCAGGCTCCACCTCCATGCTGACACAATCCTCCTCGTCCTCCTCCTCCTCTTCCTGTGTGATCGGCGGGCATGCAGGAACACTGTCTGGATAAAGGGGGCCTTGAGAGCTAAGGAAGTCCTCTTTCAAGGCCCTGTGCCTCCCCAATGCACTCATTAGGTGGCAGTACCACCCGGAGTGCAATCTTTCCCTTCCAGCGGCATCCCGGATCGTTCCCGGATGCCGTGACCATGCCCGCACACTAACGATTCATTGCGCGTGCGCGTGACGTCATGACGCTCTCGCAGTTGCAGCGGAAACGACGGCAGTGCTGGGATCCCCTTCTTCCGGAACGCCGGGGGAGTCACACACGTAGTGACACTAATGCGCCACTTCCCCCATCAGGGGGGATTGATGGAGGACTGGACGGACAGCACCTGTACACTATTGAGGTAATCAATTTCCCCTTATAAGAAGACAGAGCATTATGGGGATTTCAGTGTTATCCCTTATGCTTCTTTAGACGTTCCATATGTTGGTAGAGCCTTCCGTGGATCGGTAAGAATGCCTACACAATCTTCCTTAAACCCCATGGTGTGTGGCTCACACCATGGCTGTTTGCTGACAATTCTATATTATGGATTAATTATTCACCAATATGACTTTTGATGTTGTAGATTGCCCCACATTGTGCACATCGTTTTCTCAATCAACACAGTTGCTCACACATCAGTAAGGTAAATTCATACTGTCCTCCCATTTCACTCTTCCCTTTCTTTTTCTCCAATCACTTGCACGGCTCCAAGATGTTTATTCATTCATTTATTTTTTGCACATGGTTTTAATATTTATTTGTGGTGTTTGGTCACAGCTCGGCTCTTCACCTCTTTATCCTCATTATGCACTTCACACTCACCTTCACCCCCTTTTTGTCAGCCTTTTTTATACAATTGGTAACTGGAATTGGTCTATGGTTCTTCTTCTTTTTCTCTATTTTCCTCTTTCTGTTTTTCCCTCATTTTCACACCCCTAGTCCCCTTCTATATTATTATTATCTATTATTGTTTCTATGGTGCATTTGTCATCGTGCATTTTTTCTTGCATACTGTCATGTTATTGGCGCTGTTTTTATTGTTCATTACTTTTGCACTACAGTTCATGTTTTGACTGTTCATGTCCAGATTGTCTCCGGGTAGCTTTAGGTGCACACTGTGCAGAGGACGCACTACACTAACTGTAAATACTGTAGCTGCCTGCCTGTGGTATTAATAGGAGCAGAACAGCAGCAATTGTCTCCAGGTAGCTTTAGGTGCACACTGTGCAGAGGACGCACTACACTAACTGTAAATACTGTAGCTGCCTGCCTGTGGTATTAATAGGATCAGAAGAACACCACTAATTTTCTTCAGGTAGCTTTAGGTGCACACTGTGCAGAGGACGCACTACACTAACTTATAAATACTACAGCTGCCTGTGGTACTGTACTAATAGGATCAGAAGAACACCACTCATTTTCTTCAGGTAGCTTTAGGTGCACACTGTGCAGAGGACACAGTGCACTAACTGTAAATACTGTAGCTGCCCGCCTGTGGTATTAATAGGAGCAGAACAGCAGCAATTGTCTCCAGGTAGCTTTAGGTGCACACTGTGCAGAGGACGCACTACACTAACTGTAAATGCTGTAGCTGCCTGCCTGTGGTATTAATAAGATCAGAAGAACACCACTAATTTTCTTCAGGTAGCTTTAGGTGCACACTGTGCAGGAGGACACAGTACACTAACTGTAAACACTGTAGCTGCCTGCCTGTGATATTAATAGGAGCAGAACAACAGCAATTGTCTCCAGGTAGCTTTAGGTGCACACTGTGCAGAGGACGCACTACACTAACTGTAAATACTGTAGCTGCCTGCCTGTGGTATTAATAGGATCAGAAGAACGAACACCACTAATTTTCTTCAGGTAGCTTTAGGTGCACACTGTGCAGGGGAATGCACTACACTAACTTGTAAATACTGCAGCTGCCTACGGTACTGTACTAATAGGATCAGAAGAACACCACTAATTTTCTTCAGGTAGCTTTACGTGCACACTGTGCAGAGGATGCACTACACTAACTTGTAAATACTGCAGCTGCCTACGGTACTGTACTAATAGGATCAGAAGAACACCACTAATTTTGTTTAGGTAGCTTTAGGTGCACACTGTGCAGAGGACGCACTAAACTAACTTGTAAATACTACAGCTGCCTGCGGTACTGTACTAATAGGATCAGAAGAACACCACTAATTTTCTTCAGGTAGCTTCGCACTACACTAACTGTAAATACTGTAGCTAATAGGACTAATAGGATCAGAAGAACACCACTCATTTTCTTCAGGTAGCTTTAGGTGCACACTGTGCAGAGGACACAGTGCACTAACTGTAAACACTGTAGCTGCCTGCCTGTGATATTAATAGGAGCAGAACAACAGCAATTGTCTCCAGGTAGCTTTAGGTGTACACTGTGCAGAGGACGCACTACACTAACTGTAAATACTGTAGCTGCCTGCCTGTGGTATTAATAGGATCAGAAGAACGAACACCACTAATTTTCTTCAGGTAGCTTTAGGTGCACACTGTGCAGGGGAATGCACTACACTAACTTGTAAATACTGCAGCTGCCTACGGTACTGTACTAATAGGATCAGAAGAACACCACTAATTTTCTTCAGGTAGCTTTAGGTGCACACTGTGCAGAGGATGCACTACACTAACTTGTAAATACTGCAGCTGCCTACGGTACTGTACTAATAGGATCAGAAGAACACCACTAATTTTGTTTAGGTAGCTTTAGGTGCACACTGTGCAGAGGACGCACTAAACTAACTTGTAAATACTACAGCTGCCTGCGGTACTGTACTAATAGGATCAGAAGAACACCACTAATTTTCTTCAGGTAGCTTCGCACTACACTAACTGTAAATACTGTAGCTAATAGGACTAATAAGATCAGAAGAACACCAGCAATTTTCTTCAGGTAGCTGTAAATACTGTAAAAACACCTGCCTGCCTGTCAGTAGTAGGAAGAGAATAACAGCAGGAACGGATCTAGCTAAACTGAATACAGTGTATATATATATATATATATATATATATATATATATATATATATATATATATATATACACACACACACACACACACACACACACACACACACACACACACACACACACACACACACCACACCTAGGATGTATATATATACACAATACACTGTAAGTGCAGCTAACTGACTCGCCTGCCTACTCTATCTAATCAAATGACACTGTCTCTCTGTCTATCTCTCTCTCTCTCGACGCAATAACACACTACACAGGGCCGCCGTGCAGGTGGCCTTATATAGTGTGGGGCGTGTACTAAACCCCCTGAGCCATAATTGGCCAAAGCCACCCTGGCTTTGGCCAATTATGGCTCTCTGTACAGACGGCGCTGCGATTGGCCAAGCATGCGGGTCATAGTGCATGCTTAGCCAATCATCAGCCAGCAATGCACTGCTATGCCGCAGTGAATTATGGGCCGTGACGCACCACTCGAATTTGGCGCGAAAGGCCCATATCGTTCGGAATTCGGCGAACGACCGAACAGGCAATATTCGAGTTGAACATGCGTTCGATTCGAACACGAAGCTCATCCCTAGTCCTCAGGAAGGATGTACTGGAAATGGAGCGAGTACAAAGAAGGGCAACAAAGCTAATAAAGGGTCTGGAGGATATTAGTTATGAGGAAAGGTTACGAGCACTGAACTTATTCTCTCTGGAGAAGAGACGCTTGAGAGGGGATATGATTTCAATATACAAATACCATACTGGTGACCCCACAATAGGGATAAAAATTTTTCGCAGAAGGGAATTTAACAAGACTCGTGGCCACTCATTAAAATTAGAAGAAAAGAGGTTTAACCTTAAACTACGTAGAGGGTTCTTTACTGTAAGAGCGTCAAGGATGTGGAATTCCCTTCCACAGGCGGTGGTCTCAGCGGGGAGCATCAATAGTTTCAAGAAACTATTAGATAAGCACCTGAACGACTGCAACATACAGGGATATACAATGTAATACTGACATATAATCACACACACATAGGTTGGACTTGATGGACTTGTGTCTTTTTTCAACCTCACCTACTATGTAACTAACTATGTAACTATTAGTCCCCTTTTTTCTATTTTCGGTGTTATTACCTACATATAACCATCATGTTGGGGGGAGATCTCCATCGGACCCTTCTGTGAATTGCCATTTCTGGCCAGCAATTCAGCTTTAATGACCCCTGGACTCAAAAGCTAGGGGTCCATTTGCGTGGGGACACAGGAGGGGTGTGTGTCACACCTTGAAGTTTGGAGCACTACTGCACTTGTAACGATTGGAGCACATAAGCACTTTATACATAGGACGTTTTACATATTTTCACATCAATATTTGATTGATTTTTTAATAATTTTTCACACCCTTTTGAGCGCTGTAGTCATTTTAATTGTATTCAGTCAAGTGAACAACACTTATTGATAATTGTAGCTGCTGTACACATTTATTATTAAATATACTCATGCTGAAAGTAAACCAGTGAAAAAAATCTAATTTCTTCAAGGTTAAGGGCTGGTCATGTTATTCCAACATTGCCAAGAGGCACCCATTAAGGTCCCCCTGTTCAAAAAACCTTTGCTTGTTCTTATAAAGATCCATCCTGGTAATTTTTGTTAAGTGAAAGCAGTGGCGGATGGTGCTCAAAATTTTTTGGGGGACGCAAACAAACTGAAAATTTCTGAAAAAAAAACCCTCATCAAAAGCAGCCACTGTGCCATCAAACGCAGCCACTGTGCCATCAAACGCAGCCACTGTGCCCATCAAATGCAGCCACTGTGCCATCAAACGCCACCACTGTGCCCATTAAATGCCGCCACTGTTCCCATCAAATGCTCCCACTGTGCCATCAAATGCTCCCACTGTGCCCAATCAAATGCTCCCACTGTGCCCAATCAAATGCTCCCACTGTGCCCATCGAATGCTGCCACTGTGCCCCCCGCCCGCCGTCTGCCTGGCACCTACCCTGTTTCGCTGGGGCAGCAGGCGCCGAGCGAAGTCCACAATGTCTTCTTCTACCGTCCTCTCCTATGATTGGACGCCTGATAGGCATCCAATCACAGTGTCTGTTTCAGCCAATCAGGTGACGGGTAACAGACAGGAGGTTCAGTATTAGGAAAGCAAATATTCATTCGCTTTTCTAACACAGATGGCTGAACTGCAAGCGCCAAGTATGGCGCTCGCTATTTACCTTTTTTAAACACCTATGGCTCTAATCAGGTGCTTCAAAAACACCCGCCACTGCTGTAATTCAGGCGCCCGAAAAGGGACCAGGCGCCTGTATAGGGGGAGGCAGCAGCGGCCATGGAAAGATTCATGCAATGCATGAATCTATCTATTGGTGATAGAGGGAGTGGCTGGAGAGAGGGGGCAGCACCCGTGCACCCCTATGGACGCACCGCCACTAAGTGAAGGTGAAGCTCATTCTTCGCAGCATGCAGTAAAACAAAGTGAACCTCAGTACGATCAGCAGCATATGTCTCAGTGTGTGTTTTCACAGCATCTTGGAGGACAGTGATAGCCGCAGCTGGATCTTTGCCGTTTGCAGCAATGGAGAAAATACCGTATATTGTCCTTGGGTATATGCCTTGAATGCGCCCCAAAGAGTCTCTGTAGAGGATGACCCCAAGTTGAGTTCCCAATATTCTGTAAGGAGTGGTGGAATGGCTACAGGCAAAGTTTGGTGGGAAACCAACCCCAGACACCATAATGCAGAGGTACGAGAGTAGGGAGAGCAGAAGGTGAGGGTCAGAGGGCAATGATCAGAAAGATGACTAGGTAAGTATGTTGCATCTAGCACGTCCGACAACATGACTGGGTTCACAAAGGCCAGATCAATTCGGGAAGATGTTTTGTATGAAGTGGAAAAGCAAGAGTAGGATCTGGCTGTGGGATGCTTCCATCTCCAGACCTCTATAACGCCCATCGCCTGAGCCCAAGTAACTAAGTCTGTGGAAAAATGCTTTGGTGGGCTGGGCCTGTCCAAGTCCGGGGCTAAGATGACGTTAAAATCGCCCATAAGTAGTCATTTGGCAAGACAATACAAGGTAATCCTCTCCAGAATGGTGTACAGTAGGACCGAGGAAAAGTGAGGGGGATATACACAATTACAATAACATAGCGTTGTAAATACCACTATCACATATTTGCCCTGGGGGTCCGTATGAACATGTTCAACCACACTAAGAAGAGATTTGCTGATCAGTAAGCACACTCCCCTGGAAAAGGTGGAATAGGAGGCATAGAAGGTTCTTTGAATCCATATTTGCTGCACATGAGATGCACTTCCTGCAAAAGTATCATGTGTGATGAGTGCAATTTAAGGTAACGGAAGAGCACTGCTCTTTTTAATTTAGAGTTTAGCCCATGAATATTCCAGGACAGAATGGTAAATTTGGGGTCATCACGTGTAGCTATCATGTACCGTAGATTCGAAGTCATAAACTCATGTAAGGGTGCAGGCAGACAAATGGTGCATCTTGGGAGCAGCAAAGACCCAGGGACCCAATACCAAAAGAAATCACAAGCAAAAAGAAAAAAAACAAAGAAAAGAAGAAAAAAAAACGCATACATTACCCCATTGGGCACCAGTGGTGCCTTCCCATCCTTGTCTGACACTATCCTCTAAACTTGGGAGGGCACAAGTACAGCAGTAATGTCTTCTTGGTGTGAGCACAAGGGGGACAGTATAGGGGGGGTTGTTCGTTGAGTAGAAAGCGATATCCTATGGAGTGACAATGAAGCCCCAGTGACAAAGGAAAAGTCAGGAGGACAAATATTCATAGAAGGGGAACATTTCCAGCAAAGTACAGTAGAGCAGGAAACCACAATAGGAGGGTAAGGCATAATGGAGGGAGGTGCAGGGGTCTTCGGCATGGTTGGGATACAGTAAGACACTACGGGGGTATTACTTAGCTGGTATCTTGAATTCCACGAAGAATGCCAGTAGCCTGTTAATGCCAGGGGGGCCTCAGTGGGTGTCCAACCAGGTAGAAGCGGCTTCAGGAGTATCGAAGAAGCGGGTTCAGTCTCTATTAGTGATCCTCATCCTGCTACAGTAGAGGATGCTGAAGCAAATCCCCTGTTCTCAAAGCCTCTCGTGCACCTCCGTGAAGGACTTGCGTCGTTGCTGGACCTCATGGTAGTGATGGGCAGAACACCCCCCAGTTCAGTTCACAGCAGAACATACGAACAGGCAAAAAATTTGTTCGAACACGCGAACACTGTTAAAGTCTATGGGACACGAACATAAATAATCAAAAGTGCTAATTTTAACCGGTTTCTGACTGGCGCACGCCGATGTACGTTGGCAGAATGGCACGGCTGGGCAAATGGGCGTACCCGTATGTCCCTTTGAATTTGCCGCCGTGCCATTGCGTGCGCGCCGGCCAGCAGTTACGTGAGTCGGGTCGCGGGTCCCGCAGACTCGATCGCCGCGGGGATACCTGCGATCGCCTCACGGAGAGGACGAATGGGGAGATGCTAAAGTAAACAAGCATCTCTCCGTTCTGCCTAGTGACAGTGTCACTGATCTCTGCTCCCTGTGATCAGGAGCAGAGATCAATGACGTGTCACATGTAGCCACGCCCCCCCACAGTTAGTAACACATCCCTAGGACATACTTAACCCCTCCCTAGCCCCCTAGTGGTTAACCCCTTCACTGCCAGTGTCATTTACACAGGAATCAGTGCATTTGTATAGCACTGATTGCTGTAGAAATGACAATGGTCCCAAAAATGTGTCAAAAAAGTCTGATGTGTCCGCCATAATGTCGCAGTCATGATAAAAATTGCTGATCGCCGCCATTACTAGTAAAAAAAAAATTAATAATAAAAATGCCATAAAACTATCCCCTATTTTGTAAACGCTATAACTTTTGCGCAAACCAATCAATAAACGCTTATTGTGATTTTATTTTTACCAAAAATATGTAGAAGAATACGTATCGGCCTAAACTGAGGAAAAAAGAATTAAAAGGGGTACGAAAAAACATTTGGGACTTTATATGAGGATAGTGGGGCCGTTCAACACCCCTCCTCCATCCCGGTTCAATAATAAAATTAGGAGAGAACAAGTGCGGAACTTTAAATGAGGCACATGGGAGCAAAAGTATAAATTGAGTAAGAATGCGATTTATTAATAAAATGATACAAAAATTATACAAAAATTCATATATTTACATATTTAGGCACATAGCTCTACATATGTTGGCACATAGCTCTATAATGAATCTGTAGTCATCAAACCAATGCATTCCGACAAGGATTTCTATTATAAACATATACATACAGTAAATTTGCAACGTTCATACGCATATAATGAATAATTGTGTACACATAATGGTAGTTGTAAGCTCTACGACGTTTCGGGACCTTATAGCCACTCATCAGGAGCATAACCGTAGTGACCACCTATGAATAGGGGAAATAGCAGTATTGAATCATAGGAAAAACAAGTGGGTATTGGTAGGACATAAATCTCATATTCTTTCATTAGAAAAATGGACTTACAACATGTATGCGCAGAGGCAGTGCAGCCCCGAATGCCAAGCCAGCCAGTGTGCCAAGGTCCGAAGCTGAGGGGGCATGTCCCGGCAGCACCACCAGCACAGAGAGCCCCCCAGACCGGGTCAGTGTGTGGGAACAAAGTGGAGGGGTGATGAATGTGACCTCTTGAGAGGGGGGAAGAAGTAAGATGAATTCCAACCTAAAAAAGCAACAAGTGTAAAGAGGGAGGGTGTATGTAAAAAGCGAGTGTGGAGCATTGGAAAGAAAAGTGTAGGGTGGGGAGTAGGTGGAAAAAGAAGGAAGAGGAGGGAAAAAGGAGAAGGGAAAAAAAAGAAAGAATAGAAGGAGGAATAGAAAAATAGAGAAAAGGAAACAGGGGGAATGGAAAAGGGAAGACGACAAGAAAATTGGAGAGAGAAAAAAGGAGGAAAAGAGAATAGGGGAAGAAAAAGCAAAAAGCAAAAAAAAAGGCAAGGGGGAAGAGAGTATGGGTAGAATGAAAAGGGAAAGGAAAATGAAAGCGGTCAAAAAGTCCTGCACTTGTTCTCTCCTAATTTTATTATGAGGAAAAAAAATGTTTTTAAATATTTTTGGGCATATTTATTATAGCAAAAAGTAAAAAATAATACGTTTTTTTCAAAATTGTCGCTATTTTTTTGTTTATAGCGCTCTATTTGTGGGAAAAAAAGGATGTCAAGTTTGTTTGGGAGCCATGTCGCACGACCGCGCAATTGTCAGTTAAAGCGACGCCGTGCCGAATCGCAAAAAACGCACTGGTCAGGAAGGGGGTAAATTCTTCCAGGGCTGAAGTGGTTAAGGGTTAATATGCAAGTTAATGTCATGAAAAGTGTTTGGGGACCCGGCTCCTGCCCCAGGGGACATGTATCAATGCAAAAAAAAAAAAGTTTTAAAAACAGCTGTTTTTTTCGGGAGCAGTGATTTTAATAATGCTTAAAGTGAAACAATAAAAGTGAAATATTCCTTTAAATTTCTTACCTGGGGGGTGCCTATAGTATGCCTGTAAAGTGGTGCATGTTTCTCGTGTTCGCAACAGTCCGAGAGCAAAATGACATTTCTAAAGGAAAAAAAAGTCATTTAAAAGTACTAGCCGTAGCGCCGGCTGCTATAATGAATTGTCGGGTCTCTGCAATACTCATAAAAGTCATTGAAAAAAACAGCCTGGGATTCCCCCACAGTGCATTACCAGGCCCTTTGGGTCTGGTATGAATATTAAGGGGAACCCCGAACAAAAAAAAAAAAAAAAAAAGTGTGGGGGTCCTCCCAAATTCCATACCGTATGGGTATTAAGGGGAACCCTGCAACAAAATAAAAAAAAAATGGCGTGGAGGTCCCCCTAAAAAACCATACCAGACCCTTATCTGAGCACGCAACCTGGCAGGCTGCAGGAAAAGAGGGGGGGCGAGAGAGCGCCCCCCCCTCCTGAACCATACCAGGCCACATGCCCTCAACATGGGGAGGATGTCCCCATGTTGATGGGGACAAGGGCCTCATCCCCACAACACTTGCCCGGTGGTTGTGGGGGTATTTTGGTTCGGATTCCCCTTAATTTTCATACCAGACCCAAAGGGCCTGGTAATGCACTGTGGGGGAACCCCATGCTGTTTTTTTCAATGACTTTTATGTGTATTGCAGAGACCCAACAATTAATTATAGTCACGAATATTAAGGGGAACCCCGAACCAAAATTTAAAAAAAAAAAAATGCGTGGGGGTCCCCCAAAAATTCCATACCAGGCCCTTCAGGTCTAGTATGGATATTAAGGGGAACCCCGCGCCAAAATTTTTTAAGAAATGGTGTGGGGGTTCCCCTAAAAATCCATACCAGAACCTTACTCGAGCACGCAACCTGGCAGGTCGCAGGAAAGAGGGGGGATGAGAGAGCGCCCCCCTCCTCCTGAAGGGTACCAGGCCAACCACCGGGCAAGGGTTGTGGGGATGAGGCCCTTCTCCCCATCAACATGGGGACAAGGTGCTTTGGGGGCTACCCCAAAGCACCCTCCCAATGTTGAGGGCATGTGGCCTGGTACGGTTCAGGGGGGGGGCGCTCTCTCATCCCCCCTCTTTTCCTGTGGCCTGCCAGGTTGCGTGCTCGGATAAGGGTCTGGTATGGATTTCTGGAGGGACCCCACGCCTTTTAAAAAAAAATTTGGCGTGGGGTTCCCCTTAAAATCCATACCAGACCTAAAAGGTCTGGTATGGATTTTGAGGGGGACCCCCATGCCATTTAAAAAAAAAAAATTGGCACGGGGTTCCCCTTAATATCCATACCAGACCTGATGGGCCTGGTATGGAATTTGAGGGGACCCCCATGCATTTCCTTTTAAAAATTTTGGTTCGGGGTTCCCCTGTAGGGGAATCCCATGCCGTTTTTATCAATGAACTTTTATGTGTATTGCCGGACCGACAATTCATTATAGCTGCAAATAGTTTTAAATGACTTTTTCCTTTAGAAATATCAGGCATACTGTAGACACCCCCCAGGTACGAAATTTAAAGGAATATTACACTTTTATTCTTTCACTTTAAGCATTATTAAAATCACTGCTCCCGAAAAAACTGCGTTTTTAAAACTTTTTTTGCATTGATACATGTCCCCTGGGGCAGGACCCAGGTCCCCAAACACTTTTTATGACAATAACTTGCATATTAACCTTTAAAATTAGCACTTTTGATTTCTCCCATAGAGTTTTAAAGGTGTTCCGCGGCTTTCGAATTTGCCGCAAATACCCCAAATTGTTCGCTATTCGGCGAACAGCCAATGTTCGACCCGAACATAAAGCCCATCCCTACCACCTGGGAATAATCTGGGAAGAAGAATAACTTTGCATTTTAATATTTTATATCAGGCAAGGCGCGGGCTGCTGCCAAGATGCGGTCGCGGTCCCTGTAGTTAACGAAGCAAGAAGGGGTGCAGTGGAGCCCCAGGTTTAGACGGAATTGGTGGGACTCTGTGGGCTCTTTCCACTGTGAAGGTGGGCAGCATGTTGTCTAAGCCAAACAAGGTGGCCAGGAGTTGCTCCGTGAATTTTGCAGACTTAGTGCCTTGGCCCTTTCAGGAAGGCCCAGGTGTGGATATTATTCTGTCTAAGACGGTTTGCTGTGTCTATGGCCCGCTCTTGCAGCACCTTTACTTGCATCTGCAGAGCCCGCAGGTCCCTGGAGTCAGATCTTACCACATCCTCCACTGTAGAAACTCGATCCTCCACCTCCGAGACCCGGGACCAGAACTTATCTAGGTCCTGATGGATAAGGCTGACATTTGTGGCAAGATAGTTGATTTTGGCAGTTAGGGTCTCCTCGCAGGCAATGACCGCTGCTAGGATGTCAGCGCCAGAAGGGGAATCTGCAGCTGTGGGCTCTGTGGTAGTCTGTGTGCTGGCCGACATAACTACTACAGGAGACCTCGTGGCTAAGGTGGCCGCAAATGGAGAGGGGTGGGGAGCACTCGGGCCAGGCCATGTAGATCGCATTTTGGGTGGACCCATATGAATAGTGCCAAGCAGCTGGTGTGGTTCCCTGGGAGCCAGGGCACAGAGTGGTGGTCTCCAAATGGAGAAACGAGGGCTGGAAGATGCTGGTAGATGGATGGCAGGATCTGATCTCCAGCTATGCACTTCTGCTCTGCCTCACATGCTAGCCATGCCCAAATCCTCCAGAATCCATTTTGGTAACATGTTAGTCACAGGGTGCTTTCCAGGGCCGAAGGCATTGGGATTGCCACACTGATCTGAATACTCACTCTGTGAGTAGGCCGATATGTAGGGTTGCCACCTGTCCGGGGTTCACCTGGACAGTTTGGGTTTGGAACCATGCGTCCAGGTTTCAGACCACCTGAAGCCCGGACACATTATTCAGAGCGGGCTATGGCTAAGGTAAATCAGAGTTCCCCTTTACACCAGAGGCCACAGTGTTCCTCCTTACATCAGAGTCCTCTCCGTACATCAGAGTTCTCAGTGTTCCCCCTGAAATCAGGGTTCCCAGAGCATTCCTTATGTTAGAGTCCCCAGAGTTCTCCCTTACATCAGAGTCTGCAGAGTCCCCCCTTACAGTGTAAGGAAACTCTGCGAGTACAGATGTAAAAGGGGAACTCTGATGTAAAGGGGGACTCTTGTGATTAATTTCATATGATTAGATATGTTATTTAATTGCAAAATGTATGTATAGTTCATACTATAAAAAATATAAAATAGAAAACATTTCCTTTAGAAATGTCAGTGCTGTGCACTGCTAAAGTGTTTGGGTTTGACTTGAAGAAAAAGTGGCAACCCTACCGATACGGCTAAGCACCAGGAGCTACCTTATTTGTTTGGATCACTGGACACCTTATAAAATTTCTCACTTTCCGCCAGTTCCCACCATGGAAGGGGTAATGAGCACTGGACAAAGCGACTGGCACTGAAGTCATCTGCTTGTCGGAGTGTCACATGTGCACCATTCACTCCTTCTTGCCATTCAGCTTTGTGGAAGCATCTCTCCAATGCTGCTCCTGCTTTCCAAAGTGCCATGTAAAGCTTGGATCTTCTGTCTACTTGTATTCCTGCTGCCTATCTACAGTGACTGTGGTCACTTCTGGCAGGTTTACCCTCACCTTCCACTGGCTGTTTGGGTTTCAAAAAATACCTGAGGCCTATCACTGCCTAACTGCCACATGGTTGCAATGTGTCTGATTCTAGAGATGGGAGAGACAGCCCCACTGTACTGGGTGCCTCTAGCTTACACTCTATTACTGAATCCAGTACTGCTTGCAGTGCACCGACTGATGGCAACTAGAACCTGGAATCACATGGCAATGTTATCCTAGAGTCTATTCCATCTTTGGATTGTTCCTTGGTTTCATCAGGTGTGACCAACTTCTTTGAGTTCTTAGCTGATGCCTTTAAATGGTCATACATGACTTTATGGCCCAAATCACCCAGTTATTTGCTGATTATGATCACAGAGGCTACAAACATATTCCTGTGCCTTCTTCTGCAGATTCCTTTTCTAACTGTGGCCCTAATGGCCCCCGAGCCTTCAGCCAATATGACTCTCATTCTGAGTTGCTCCAGTCCTTGCCAGAGGAACTTGGATTTTGCCAATACTTTCAAATTAAGAGACCATTTTGAGTTTCACTGATGTGATGCACACCACGTTAGGACTACATGATCAGTCTATTGCTTCTGCCAGTGTTATTCCCAGTCTTTAGCGCCTCTAACACTCTGAGACTTTCCTAGTACACTCAGAGTTCCAAGTCTTCCTTTACAGAGATTGCGAACACTTTGACAAGATGTTTGCTCACCTAAGCACCAGACTGGAAGCGAGTAGGCACATGCGCACAGAAACCTGAGCTCTGTATAATATCATTGCTGATTTGTTTTCAGTCTGTACTCTATACTCTTGTGACTCTAGATCCTGAACCTTTTGCTGACTTTATTTTTAATCTGGCTTATACCAAACATTTGTTTGGATTTTCCTTGTCTGCTTATGATTGCTGCTCATCTCTGCTGCTGACTAGGGATGAGCCGAACACCCCCCGCTTCGGTTCGCACCAGAACCTGCGAACGGACCGAAAATTCGCACAAACTTTAGAACCCCATTGACGTCTATGGGACTCGAACGTTCAAAATCAAAAGTGCTAATTTTATAGTCTAATTTGCATGCTATTGTCCTAAAAAGGGTTTGGGTGCCCGGGTCCTGCCCCAGGGGACATATATCAATGCAAAAAAAGTTTTAAAAACGGCTGTTTTTTCGGGAGCAGTGATTTTAATGATGCTTAAAGAAAAAAAAAAAAGTGAAATATTCCTTTAAATACCTGGGGTGTGTCTATAGTATGCCTGTAAAGTGGCGTGTGTCTCCCGTGCTTACAACAGTCCCTGCACAAAATGACATTTTTAAAGGAATAAAAGTCATTTAAAACTGCTTGTGGCTTTAATGTAATGTCCGGTCCTGGCAATATGGATGAAAATCAGTGAGACAAATGGCATGGGTACCCCTCCCCCCAGTCCATTACCAGGCCCTTTGGGTCTTGTATGGATATTAAGGGGAACCCTGCACCTAAATTAAAAAAAGGAAAGG
Source organism: Aquarana catesbeiana (assembly GCF_042186555.1). Classification (NCBI taxonomy): domain Eukaryota; kingdom Metazoa; phylum Chordata; class Amphibia; order Anura; family Ranidae; genus Aquarana; species Aquarana catesbeiana. The sequence goes on from NC_133329.1 coordinate 160,789,678, forward strand.
CGTGGGGCCCCAGGCCCTCTGAACAGCAGTATACAGGCAGTGCAAACAAGACAGGGACTGTAGGTTTGTTGTTAAGTAGAATCTGTTAATAATTTTGAACTGGTACATTTTTAACGTGTTTAGCTCCAGCCAAAAAATCTATTTTAAGCTTTTTGGAAAACATAGGGAAGGGTTATCACCCCTGTGACATTTGTTTTGCTGTCTGTGCTCCTCTTCAGAAGATTTTACCTCACTTTCTGTCCCAATGACAAATGTTTTTTGACAATTTGGGGTTTTTAGTGAAACAAGGATTGGTGATAAAGCATCAGTGGAAAGGAGAAACGTTTTTCCCATATTAACTCTTACAGGAGAGAATTTCCCTTCCTAAGGGTAGATTTCATCTCACTTCTTGTTGTCTCCTTCTGTTTGCAAGTATGAGTCGTTTGTAAGTTGGATGTTTGAAAGTAGGGTCCTGCCCTATATACTCTGCATAAAGTTTGGCCTTAGGTGTTGGTGTTGCCACTACACTGTAAGCCCTCACAGGGCCCTGCTGTGAATTATTAGATCAAGAATTGTAATTACATGCACCTGTTGAACAGGGGCAAAAAAATTGGGCCTTTGGTGGTGGTGGTGCTGGTGCCACAACACTGTAAGTCCTCACAGTTACTCTTGGTGGGCGCTGGAATGGGCCCTGCTGTGAAATATTAGATCAAGAATTGTAATTACATGTCCCTGTTCAACAGGGGCAGAAAAATTGGGCCTTAGGCACTGGTGCCACAACACTGTCAGTCCTCACAGATACTCTAGCTGGAGCACAGGAACGAGCCCTGCTGCAAAGTATTGCATCAAAAATTGTAATTACACGCCCCTGTTAAACAGGGGCTGAAAAATTGGGCCTTAGCCACTGGTGGCAGCTCCCAGAACCAAAAATGTTCTTACAAGCTATCAGCATGATCATTGAGGAGGAAGAGAATAATCACTCAGCATGACAGGATAGTCACTCAGTATCAGCATAGGCAGTCTTGAAGGGATCTGACATTTCAAAAAAAAATATTCGGTTACATCAGCATCAGGTGCTTGGTAGCTGGTGGTGATCCAAGACTGATTCATTTTTATAAAGGTCAGTCGATCAACCGAGTTGGTGGACAGACACACCCTGTGATCGGTTACAAAGCCTCCAGCAGCACCGAATGTGCGTTCCGAAAGAACGCTGGATGCAGGACAGGCCAGTAGCTCAATTGCATACTGTGCAAGCTCTGGCCAGTGATCCATCCTCAAGATATACAAAAATAATCCTGCGCTGCTCATAAGAAAAGAAAAAGCAGCTAACACAACCAACAAAGTATATGTGCAAAAAACGACAAAGAGTGTAGCGCTAAAACCTTATCACACATAGGTGAGTAGGTACACAGTGAAAGGGATCACCAATAGAAAGACCCACTTATGGCTGAGAAGACCCGTAATAAATGTTCATGGTCAAACAATAAATAGCAGTCTTCTAGTCCTTTAGATAAACAATTTATATAAATCCAGTATCCCAAAACGACAGACCGGCTTACTACCACCGAAAGAAATGAAGGCTTACCAGATGTGATGGACCCAGTAGGGCATACGCCAAACTGGGTCAGATAAGGCTTGGGTGGTAGAAAGCTGTGGATATCTGTGGTGTTGCAGACTGCTTGATTCCTCCAACGAGTGTCCGGGTCCTGGAAGATGTGTGAAACTCAAGGGATATGGATGGTTCTATAAGTCCCAGGGGGGAGGGGGTGAGGTATTCCGTGAGTGGTTCCCTCAAACCAATCGTTCATTGGGTGTAGATATTGAATGAAGAAGAAAGAAAAAAGGGGCACATAGTGTAAATCCGCATAAAAAAGTTTAATAAAAGCTGTAAGGAAATACACTCACGTATAAGTCCACAGGATAATGCAGCGCTGAGAAAAAGTGGCGACAATGGGGTCCTGCCCGACGCGTTTCGTCCTAAAAAGGCGTCATCTGGGGGGTACCCCCACTGTAGCCACACACATATATATAGGGGGTGCTTCAATTATCATGAAAAATGGCTCCACATTGAGAAAACAGCACTTCCGGTATTGGCCAAAATGGCCGACCGGCGTGCGTTCCAAGCTTGCGTTCCACACGTCACTTCCGGGTTGGAGGATGAACCGGAAGTGGGGAAACGATCAAGAATGGAAAAAAGAAAAAATGCTGGCAAGGCTAAATGTGACAGAATGCCTTGAACTGGCCGATATTATGAACATGTAGTGAGAGTAATAAAAACAACCAGGTGCTGCGCTTTGCGCAATTGCGCATTGTGTGTGCGCAGAAAGGGAAGTGTCTCAGTGTATGTCAACAGGAAGTGACGTAAGTGGAGGCGGTGAGCGCTACAGCAGGCGCTGTGATTGGTCTGACTCAGTGGGGAAGAGAAAATAGAGTGGGAGGGGCAAGTGAGCGCCATAAGGCTGTGATTGGCCATACACTCTAAAGGAAAATAGATATGTGAAAACGGGATGCCGCGATCAGCGTACCTAATACATGTGCAATAAAAGAACAAAAATATGAATGTACATACAGTGTCTGGTAATATGCTATAATGTGGAGACAGGTGCAATAGTGAGTTACACGGGTGAACGTGAATTTAGGTCTCGTAACCGAATGGACATATTAGACATATTGAAAACGGTGTATGTAAAAAAGTACTAAATGGGGAAAATAGTGGAGCGGGTTTCCAGGCACCCCATATAAGGCAATATATATAAAAACACAAGACAAATGTACAAATGTACAGATCCTAAAGATCATATATGTAAATGTATGTGTACATATAACAAACTGGCAAAATTTATTAAAATGCACTATGTAGTGTCACATGGGTATATATGAAATATAAAAACAAATGAAATAAAATGGCAAAGGACATAAGAGAAGGAAACAATTCCCAAAGTCCAAAAAAAGGGGGGGGGGAACAGGAGCAGTAGAACCCCAACAAAGGAGAAATGGGGGGAGAGAGAGTCTGTTAATTGGAGGTGGATGTCAGGCTCTATTAATGAAAGCGTTGACATCCAACTCCACATTAATACCTGACGGAAAAAGGGTGCGGAGCTCGTGGATCCAAAAAGTCTCCAATCTAGATACACCTCTGGTCATGGCTCCACCCCTCCACGGGGGAACATATCGGTCTATCACTGTAAATTGTGTGCCCGCAAGCACCCGATTATGGTGTAACTTGTAATGTCGGGGAACTGTGTGCTTGGTATCACCACTTTTGATCAAAGCTATATGCTCAGCTACTCTTATAGAGAAGGACCGAATGGTACGGCCTACATATTGCTTGCCGCAATGGCATGTAATTAAGTAGACGATGTGACTGGTGGTACAAGTACAGAAACGTTTGATGGAGTATCGTCTCTGTGTAACTGTTGAAATAAAGGATGTAGTCTTCCTTCCTATACCAGAATTATGCCGACATACTATGCATTTTCTGCAAGAGTAGAACCCTTCCATTTCATGAAAAAGGGGTTGGTGTACAGGGGGGTCAATGATATTCGGGGCAATTTTGCTTTGCAAAGTGGGCGCACCCCTGAAGATGACTTTCGCCCTGTCGGGTAAGACAGTGTTCAAAACCCGGTCATTCTTAAGAATGTCCCAATGTCTGGACATAATAGCTTTAACCTGTTTATATTGATTGGAAAAGGCAGTAAAAAGGGACCACCTAAAAGTCTCGTCCCGTTCTTTCTTAGGCTTCTCGACAAGGAGAGACTCCCTATTGGTTTCTAGGGCACGCTGAAACTCTCGATCAAAGAGTTGGGAGTCATAGTTCTTATCTACCAATTTCGCCTTCAAAAGGGCAGATTGTGTTTTAAAGGCTTCAGTGCTGGAACAATTTCTTCGGAGTCTAAGAAATTGGCTTTTCGGTATTGAATCTAACCAGGACCGGTGATGACAACTATCTGGGGGGATAAAACTATTCCGGTCCGTGGTTTTGAAATGGGTCTGGAAGTGAAAGAGACCATCATGAATCTCAATCTCCAGATCCAAGAAGTTAATTCTTTGTTTACTGGTTATATATGTCAGGGAGATGCCGCGATCATTGGTGTTCAAACGTTGGAAAAATAGATCTAAAGATTCGGCACTACCTTTCCATAGGAGGAGGATGTCGTCGATGTAACGCGCCCACAAGATTAGGGAAGGATCCCTATTGGCATAGACGACATCCTCCTCCCACTTGGCCATGAATAGATTGGCGAGGCTGGGGGCAAATTTAGCCCCCATAGCCACGCCACGCAGCTGATGGTAGTACTGCTGGTCAAACCAGAAATAACTTCGCTTAGTAGCGAATTCCAGAAGTTCCATAATAAAAGAGCACTGGAAAGATGCAATGGTAGGCTCCCTCTCAAGGAAGTAACGGACAGCCTCTAAGCCCTTATCCTGGGGTATGCAGGTATACAGGGAGGCCACATCAGCCGTGGCAATGATATGGTCACCCTGCAAACCCAAACCTTCAAGCGTGCGTATGGTGGCCCCTGTGTCCTTCAGATAGGAGGGCATGCGCCTGACAAGAGGCTGTAAATAAAAATCAATGTACCGGCCTATACGTGAAGTGACAGAGTCAATGCCACTCACGATAGGCCGGCCCGGAGGTTGAACCGGGTTTTTATGTACCTTTGGTAGGTAATATATAGTTGGAACTCTGGGTGCCAAAGGCACCAAAAACTCTCTCTCTTTTCTATTTAAAATTCCCTGGTCATAGCCCTTCTTAACAATGGCAGACAGTTCTCTTTTAAACCGATTAGTGGGATTACTGGGTAGTATTTTGTATGTATCAGGTTCATTAAGAATTCTGTACATTTCAGTTATGTAGTCTTTCTTGTCTAAGACCACAATACCACCACCCTTGTCCCCTGGACGAATCACGAGATCTTTCTGGGAACATAGGGACTTCAAGCCAGTATTGGACAAGGAATGGTGGAATGTGCGTTTATCCGGAAGTTTGGATAAATCTTTAAGGACTAAGTCCCTGAACAAACTGATGGCCGGTGCCATGGGGACTGGTGGGGTGAATAATGAGGGGTTTGACAGGCCCGAATGAACTGTACCCGCTGTTGCACACCTCTCATTTCTAACGGGGTTGGAAGTAAGATAACGTTGGATATGTAATTTCTGAATGTATTTATGAACATCTATAAAAGTGCCAAACCTGTCAAGCTTCTTAGAGGGGGCAAATTTGAGTCCCTTGTCGAGTACGGACAGCTCCTCTTTGGTCAATGGTTTGGCACTTAAATTAAAAACACCCTGGCCCTTCAAGTTCTCCTTCGTTTTCCTCTTTTGGATTCTCCAACCTCCCCTTGTACCTCTCTTGGGTCGGGACCCCTTTTTCTGGGCCTCTGGACCTCGTGAAAAACCTGCGCGTGGCGAGAGTTGGTGTTAGAGGGAGGGTAATCTTGAAACGACTGTTCGTGTCTCGATCCGGGATTATAGCCGTACTCATCTCTAAAATCGTCATCCCAGGTGTTTCTAAGGGGTAAAAACCTGTTTTGGGTAGTCAGGGGTGGTTGGTCATAGTAGTAGGGATTCTGATGGTAAGTATCCATATGTGACCCTTGTCGGGTTTGGGAGGCCTCACGTGGTCCTAAATAAGATTCAGGGGGATACCTTCCCCGGCCCCGTTGACCTCTACCACTTTGTTTCCCTCTACTTTGACCCCTACCTCTCTGGTTATTATAGGGAGTGTGGGGGTCATGAGAGTATCTATTGGTGCGGGATGGCGATTCGTATCTTAGATTACCATTCCTCACCGTGTGAGTGGGGGTACCTAGGGGTTGTGCCCCTATGTCAGCTGTTCTAGCTATGGACGTGTCAGGAGGGCAAGGAACGGGGGGTGCCGATGAGGCATCATTGGGGTTCACGGAGTACAACTTTTGCCACCCGAAAACGTTCCCCGTTCTGTAGCCCCCTACATCTCTGGAATACTTTTTTTGTTTTTTTGTTTTTTGTTCCTCTGTTCCTTATCCTCCTTTTCAAGGTGTTTTTGAAGGTTGGAGGAAAGAACAGAGTACTCTGAGGAATTCTTATGGGTTAGAAGTTTATCCTTAATCTCCTTGATCTCGCCATCCAACAGGGTTAATTTATGACGTTTCTTGGATATGAGGACACCAAGCACCAAGCGCCTGCTGTAGCGCTCACCGCCTCCACTTACGTCACTTCCTGTTGACATACACTGAGACACTTCCCTTTCTGCGCACACACAATGCGCAATTGCGCAAAGCGCAGCACCTGGTTGTTTTTATTACTCTCACTGCATGTTCATAATATCGGCCAGTTCAAGGCATTCTGTCACATTTAGCCTTGCCAGCATTTTTTCTTTTTTCCATTCTTGATCGTTTCCCCACTTCCGGTTCATCCTCCAACCCGGAAGTGACGTGTGGAACGCAAGCTTGGAACGCACGCCGGTCGGCCATTTTGGCCAATACCGGAAGTGCTGTTTTCTCAATGTGGAGCCGTTTTTCATGATAATTGAAGCACCCCCTATATATATGTGTGTGGCTACAGTGGGGGTACCCCCCAGATGACGCCTTTTTAGGATGAAACGCGTCGGGCAGGACCCCATTGTCGCCACTTTTTCTCAGCGCTGCATTATCCTGTGGACTTATACGTGAGTGTATTTCCTTACAGCTTTTATTAAACTTTTTATGCGGATTTACACTATGTGCCCCTTTTTTCTTTCTTCTTCATTCAATATCTACACCCAATGAACGATTGGTTTGAGGGAACCACTCACGGAATACCTCACCCCCTCCCCCCTGGGACTTATAGAACCATCCATATCCCTTGAGTTTCACACATCTTCCAGGACCCGGACACTCGTTGGAGGAATCAAGCAGTCTGCAACACCACAGATATCCACAGCTTTCTACCACCCAAGCCTTATCTGACCCAGTTTGGCGTATGCCCTACTGGGTCCATCACATCTGGTAAGCCTTCATTTCTTTCGGTAGTAGTAAGCCAGTCTGTCGTTTTGGGATACTGGATTTATATAAATTGTTTATCTAAAGGACTAGAAGACTGCTATTTATTGTTTGACCATGAACATTTATTAAGGGTCTTCTCAGCCATAAGTGGGTCTTTCTATTGGTGATCCCTTTCACTGTGTACCTACTCACCTATGTGTGATAAGGTTTTAGCGCTACACTCTTTGTCATTTTTTGCACATATACTTTGTTGGTTGTGTTAGCTGCTTTTTCTTTTCTTATGAGCAGCGCAGGATTATTTTTGTATATATTGGTCACGTTTGTTTTGATAACACATTCTGCTGCAGCCCAGTCCATTTGACAATACAATGGATGTTTTTGACTACAGGGCCTCTCGTACCGTTAATACGGACGGAGTCTTTGTCGTCACTAGTAATGACACCGAAATAGGCGGTTTATTCATGAGGCTTAAAAACATCATGACCTCTGAATTGCACTTGCAATGGGACATGGTATTTTTGGAACAATATGTCTCAGAACATATGGTACCCAGAAGCCTTAGGTGGGATGTACATCCCCCCCCAAGGAAAACCAAATGTAGAATCCTGGTACAAATACTTTAATGAGGCAGGGATCAATCTTCTTGGTGTCCTCATATCCAAGAAACGTCATAAATTAACCCTGTTGGATGGCGAGATCAAGGAGATTAAGGATAAACTTCTAACCCATAAGAATTCCTCAGAGTACTCTGTTCTTTCCTCCAACCTTCAAAAACACCTTGAAAAGGAGGATAAGGAACAGAGGAACAAAAAACAAAAAAAGTATTCCAGAGATGTAGGGGACTACAGAACGGGGAACGTTTTCGGGTGGCAAAAGTTGTACTCCGTGAACCCCAATGATGCCTCATCGGCACCCCCCGTTCCTTGCCCTCCTGACACGTCCATAGCTAGAACAGCTGACATAGGGGCACAACCCCTAGGTACCCCCACTCACACGGTGAGGAATGGTAATCTAAGTTACGAATCGCCATCCCGCACCAATAGATACTCTCATGACCCCCACACTCCCTATAATAACCAGAGAGGTAGGGGTCAAAGTAGAGGGAAACAAAGTGGTAGAGGTCAACGGGGCCGGGGAAGGTATCCCCCTGAATCTTATTTAGGACCACGTGAGGCCTCCCAAACCCGACAAGGGTCACATATGGATACTTACCATCAGAATCCCTACTACTATGACCAACCACCCCTGACTACCCAAAACAGGTTTTTACCCCTTAGAAACACCTGGGATGACGATTTTAGAGATGAGTACGGCTATAATCCCGGATCGAGACACGAACAGTCGTTTCAAGATTACCCTCCCTCTAACACCAACTCTCGCCACGCGCAGGTTTTTCACGAGGTCCAGAGGCCCAGAAAAAGGGGTCCCGACCCAAGAGAGGTACAAGGGGAGGTTGGAGAATCCAAAAGAGGAAAACGAAGGAGAACTTGAAGGGCCAGGGTGTTTTTAATTTAAGTGCCAAACCATTGACCAAAGAGGAGCTGTCCGTACTCGACAAGGGACTCAAATTTGCCCCCTCTAAGAAGCTTGAGAAGGTTTGGCACTTTTATAGATGTTCATAAATACATTCGGAAATTACATATGCAACGTTATCTTACTTCCAACCCCGTTAGAAATGAGAGGTGTGCAACAGCGGGTACAGTTCATTCAGGCCTGTCAAACCCCTCATTATTCACCCCACCAGTCCCCATGGCACCGGCCATCAGTTTGTTCAGGGACTTAGTCCTTAAAGATTTATGCAAACTTCCGGATAAACGCATATTCCACCATTCCTTGTCCAATACTGGCTTGAAGTCCCTATGTTCCCAGAAAGATCTCGTGATTCGTCCAGCGGACAAGGGTGGTGGTATTGTGGTCTTAGACAAGAAAGACTACATAACTGAAATGTACAGAATTCTTAATGAACCTGATACATACAAAATACTACCCAGTAATCCCACTAATCGGTTTAAAAGAGAACTGTCTGCCATTGTTAAGAAGGGCTATGACCAGGGAATTTTAAATAGAAAAGAGAGAGAGTTTTTGGTGCCTTTGGCACCCAGAGTTCCAACTATATATTACCTACCAAAGGTACATAAAAACCCGGTTCAACCTCCGGGCCGGCCTATCGTGAGTGGCATTGACTCTGTCACTTCACGTATAGGCCAGTACATTGATTTTTATTTACAGCCTCTTGTCAGGCGCATGCCCTCCTATCTGAAGGACACAGGGGCCACCATACGCACGCTTGAAGGTTTGGGTTTGCAGGGTGACCATATCATTGCCACGGCTGATGTGGCCTCCCTGTATACCTGCATACCCCAGGATAAGGGCTTAGAGGCTGTCCGTTACTTCCTTGAGAGGGAGCCTACCATTGCATCTTTCCAGTGCTCTTTTATTATGGAACTTCTGGAATTCGCTACTAAGCGAAGTTATTTCTGGTTTGACCAGCAGTACTACCATCAGCTGCGTGGCGTGGCTATGGGGGCTAAATTTGCCTCCAGCCTCGCCAATCTATTCATGGCCAAGTGGGAGGAGGATGTCGTCTATGCCAATAGGGATCCTTCCCTAATCTTGTGGGCGCGTTACATCGACGACATCCTCCTCCTATGGAAAGGTAGTGCCGAATCTTTAGATCTATTTTTCCAACGTTTGAACACCAATGATCGCGGCATCTCCCTGACATATATAACCAGTAAACAAAGAATTAACTTCTTGGATCTGGAGATTGAGATTCGTGATGGTCTCTTTCACTTCCAGACCCATTTCAAAACCACGGACCGGAATAGTTTTATCCCCCCAGATAGTTGTCATCACCGGTCCTGGTTAGATTCAATACCGAAAAGCCAATTTCTTAGACTCCGAAGAAATTGTTCCAGCACTGAAGCCTTTAAAACACAATCTGCCCTTTTGAAGGCGAAATTGGTAGATAAGAACTATGACTCCCAACTCTTTGATCGAGAGTTTCAGCGTGCCCTAGAAACCAATAGGGAGTCTCTCCTTGTCGAGAAGCCTAAGAAAGAACGGGACGAGACTTTTAGGTGGTCCCTTTTTACTGCCTTTTCCAATCAATATAAACAGGTTAAAGCTATTATGTCCAGACATTGGGACATTCTTAAGAATGACCGGGTTTTGAACACTGTCTTACCCGACAGGGCGAAAGTCATCTTCAGGGGTGCGCCCACTTTGCAAAGCAAAATTGCCCCGAATATCATTGACCCCCCTGTACACCAACCCCTTTTTCATGAAATGGAAGGGTTTTACTCTTGCAGAAAATGCATAGTATGTCGGCATAATTCTGGTATAGGAAGGAAGACTACATCCTTTATTTCAACAGTTACACAGAGACGATACTCCATTACGTACCATTCGGTCCTTCTCTATAAGAGTAGCTGAGCATATAGCTTTGATCAAAAGTGGTGATACCGAAGAGGCAGGAGGCGGAGCCTAGCAGAGCAGTCATGCATTGTTAGAGCTCCACACCGCTGAGGAGAGAAGAGAAGGACAAAGCGGAGCCTGCAGGCTCAAAAGGTATCCATTTGAACCTTTTTGCCCCAGGGAACAAACTGTGAAAGTTTGGGCAGGAAATATGGTACTGGGAGGAAACCGTGGCAGAAATAAAAATCACCTCACAAAGAGCTCACAGGCACTCACTGCAGCTGAAGCAGCTCCAGTCACCTCACAAGATACAGCATCAGGGCGCTCTCACAGACAGAAAATGTCACAGCAAGACTCTCCATTTGAGTCAGATACAGAACAAATCCTCTCACAAACTTCTCCACAAGCCTCCTCAGTATCCCCAGTAATATTATTACAATTTGAAAAGATGCTTCATAAGGCTTTAAAACAAACCTCAGACCAAATAACAAAAAGCCTAACCAAAGAAATAAGAGAGCTGGGAAACCGCACCGCAGCCTTAGAAATAAAAATGGATGAAATTGAAATTACAACCCAAGAAAATATAACAGAATTGGAACAATTAAAAAAAGAGAATTTAATACTTCAAACTAAGCTCGAAGATTACGAAAATAGAGCCAGACGTTCAAACTTGCGCATAAGGGGAATACCTGAAACTGTGACAGACCTGCAATCTACTATTACTGCTCTATTACAAGAACTAAAGCCAGATATCCCTATTGAACGTTTAGAACTGGACAGAGTACACAGAGCCCTCACAGCCAAAAAGAAAGATGGACCCCCACGTGATATAATCACAAAATTTCATTATTACAGAACGAAAGAACAAATACTAATTGCTGCAAGAGAAAAAAAGGAACTTAATTTTCAAGGACACAATTATCAAATTTTTGCTGACCTATCCCAACTTACTATTACTAAAAGACGATCCATGAAACCCCAACTAATGGAACTGCAACGCCACAACATTATGTATCAATGGGGCTTCCCCTTTTCAGTCAGATTTAACTACCAAGGTACAATTTACAGAAGCAGATCAGCAGATGAACTACAACAAACCCTTTTAAAATTAAATCTGACAGAACCCACAAGCAGCAACACTCCCACGTGCAGAAGAATGGCGTCATCTTCACTTTCAGGCAGCACCCAGAAAATTTCAGAACAAAATTCGAATCATCATTCTCACAAAAGAGGCCGTTATGCCACATCATCCATGGACCAAGAAGATTCAATGGACTGACATCCTAATTCCTGATATCTCTTCATTTATTATACTAAGAGATGGTTCTCTATAAAAAACCTATATGTATAACTGAATGTAACTGCATTCTGATAGTCACACACTGTGTGGGATCATGTTACATTCCAGTTATATTTCTTATTGCTTCTGATTCATATAGCCTTAGAATATATAAGTGAAATAAGGAAATTCTTGTTCAGTTATATATTATCAGGTAATAACAATAGATTTATTACTTTAGGACAAATATGTTCAATAATCCAGAAGTAATGGAAGCTTTTTCTTTCTTTTCTTAAAACAAATATATTATTACCTAACTAGTTCCTAGAATTATGTTTTTGTTTATTCTAATCTGAAGCAATACAACCTCAATTTTATGAGTTAACATATCTAAACAGTTGCATATGAATAAAATATGTAATTGTTTACTCTAAAAGGGTTAAAATCCCAAAATAATTCAAACTATCTTCATCAATACCAAAGTTATTAACAGTACCTTTCTAACTGAATTATTTAGCCTAGGGCAAGACTAACCATATACAACCACCCTGGAATAAATAATTTCAACAAAAACTATATTCTGCACTCCAATTAATGAAACATCATTTTGATGTCTTTTGACATAGCACTTCTCTCCTGTAAGCGGAAGATCCGTGTACCCCCATTAGCCCTCCTCATTCTCCCAACCATATTATGTGGGAGTGTGACGAAGGCACTTATTCCCCTGAGAGAGATATTTATTCTCTTTCACGGGTAAATTGTGATTACTTGCAAAAAATAATTTATACAATGTATCATCTAATCTCATATGTTTTTTGTTTACTCTTTACTCCAGAATTCACTGGTTTCTTTTCTATCTATTCATCTCTTCAGTCCACACAGGTTGATCTGCGCAGTCAGCTCTGCATAACAAAAAGTAAGTCAAAACTATTTGATCTATTGCCATGGCACCACTGAATATACTTTCCCTGAATGTTCAGGGAATAAATGTCCCTCAAAAAAGGACCAAAGCTTTCCGTACTTTCCATAACAAGAAGGCTCACATAGTATGCCTCCAAGAAACACACTTCACCAAAGATTCTACTCCAAAATATATTTCTCCTTTTTATCAACAAATTTACACGGCTTCTGCCTGTACCAAGCAAAGGGGAACTCTAATTGCATTTCACCGATCCACACCATTTACCTTATCATCAGAAATTAAAGACCCAGAAGGTAGATACCTGATACTCATGGGTTATATAATGGATACAGCAATCACGGTGATTTCCTACTACGCTCCTAACAAACAACCTACACCATTCCTCTCACATATATTACAAGTGATTAATACACACAAAATAGGAACAGTGATAATGTGTGGGGATTCGAACCAGGTCCTCCTCCCATTTCTAGATAAATCACCTTTTACACCATCCAAAATAACCTCTAGATTACCTTTTTCTCAACTTCTTTCCAAATACAATCTGGTAGGTTCATGGAGAGAAAGTAACCCAATGAAAAAGAAATTCACTTATTTCTCGCACCCTCATCAAACCTTCACCAGAATAGATCATATTTTTCTAACAATAGGAATGATACCAGAAATTATTGCATCAGATATAATTCCGATTCCGTGGTCTGACCATAATGCAGTATACACTACTATAGCCTCAGCCATACCAAAAGCGCATGACCCAACGTGGTACTTACCGGACATAATGCTCAAACACCCACTACATCAGATGGCCATTGAACAAGCTTTAAAGGAATACATATCAATTAATAATACAACAGACATCTCCCCAATAACACTGTGGGAAGCTCATAAGCCTGTCTTGCGTGGTACAATACAAAGACAAATGGCACTATTTAAACGGGAACGCAAAAATCTAGCAAAAAAACTAGAACTCAATTTTAATGCAGCCTACATATCATTTCAAGATAATCCATCTCAGAGTACAAAATCTCATCTGGAAAAATCTAGATTGGAATACGATCTATTTCTCACTGAGTCAGTTGATAAATCCCTCAAACGCTCCAAACACAATTTCTACATGAATACAAACAAACCAGGTACATATTTGGCTCGGGCATTAAATTCAACTAACAAATCTTTCAAACCAATACGTTTGAAATTATCAAAAAATGTTTACACTTGTAATCCAGTTAAAATAGTCCATAAATTTCACTCACATCTCGCAACTTTATACAAGACAAACAATGAATTTAATCCTACAGAAGCTGAATCCTTCTTCTCAAAAATAACCTTACCTGAGTTATCTCAGAATCAAAAAAGCAGTTTGGATGAGCCTATAACTATAGATGAAGTTGCTAACGCCATAAAAGACCTAAAACTTAACAAAAGACCAGGCCCAGACGGCTACTCGGCTTTATACTATAAAACATTCTCAGAAATACTCTCTCCCATTCTCACTGAAACTTTTAACAAACTTCTAGATGGACATTCTTTTCGGCAAGAAACACTAATGGCAATTGTTTGTATGATCCCAAAACCCCTTTCTGATGATACTTCCTGTGTGAATTATCGGCCTATCTCTCTGTTAAACCTCGATATTAAATTATTAGCAAAAATAATAGCAAAACGCCTCAATAGCATTATAAGAAAATTAATACATAGAGATCAAGTAGGCTTCATGCCAAATAGACAGGCAGGCGATAATATACGCAGGGCAGTGTTATTGGCACATATTGCTAAAAAACGGAAAATCCCTTTATGTTTTCTATCTCTCGATATTAAGAGGGCATTTGACACAGTATCCTGGCAATATATGCAATATTCATTACAAAAATGGGGTTTTGGACCCCACTTTTTAACATGGATCAAAGCATTATATAATAAACCCAAAGCCTATATAAAATATGCTGGATACAAATCTGAAGCCTTTAATATCGAAAGAGGTACAGGACAGGGTTGCCCATTATCTCCCTTATTATTTGCCCTTATACTTGAACCCATGGCCCAATACATCAGAACAAACCAAACTATAACTGGCATTGAAGTAGGAGGTATTACACACAAATTATGTATATTTGCAGACGATATATTACTTTTTCTATCATCACCACAGGTCTCTGGTCCTAACTTAATACCAGCTCTTGATGGATTTGCAGCCCTATCCGGCCTTATGATTAATCCTAAGAAATGCCTAGTGCTTAATATTTCACTCACAAACATGGAATTGATCCCGGCTAGGGCTGCACTCCCATTCACATGGGCAGAAAAATCAATCCCATATCTTGGAATTCATTTAACAGCATCTCATTCTGACTTATTCTCAACCAATTATCCTCCTGTATTAAGACAGATCACAAATCTAATAAAACAATGGTCGCAACTTCCTTTATCCTGGATAGGGAAGATTAATGCAATCAAAATGACTATTCTACCCAAATTGCTTTATCTATTCAGAGTCCTCCCTATTCCAATTCCTTCCTATTTTTTGAGAATAGTACAAAAAAGAGCAACTTCGTTTATATGGGGCTCTTCTAAACCACGTATACCTATACACACACTACATCTTCCCAAAAATAAAGGAGGCCTGGGATACCCTAATTTTACTAACTACTACAGAGCAGCACATTTGGCCAGTCTGTCCAAATACCATGCAAAACAGGAAATCCCATTATGGGTATTTATAGAGGCTTCAGAAAATGACCCTCTATTAATATCAAATTTATTATGGCTTGATCCTAAAGACCGCTTTAAAATTCATAATCCCATAACTAAACACTTCTTATCTCTCTGGGATAAACTAAAAACCAAATATCAGTTACAATCTCCACACAATCCTCTCCTTTCTTTTATCAGAAATCCGGCCTTTTATCCGGCATGGATCTACCCAAATTCTTTTAAAGCTTGGACAACATCAGGCATTCAGACACTAAATGACTTCATAGCATCTAAATCATTCCTTTCATTCCCATCGCTTAGAGAAAAATATGATCTACCAAACTCTGAGATATTTAGATATCTCCAAATCAAAAATTTCTATACACCATTCCTAAAGGGGGATACACCATTATCCCAATTATCCATTTTTGAATCAATCTGTACAAAAGATCCATTTGCTAAAGGTACAATTTCATTACTTTATAATCAATTATATGGAGTAGCAAATCTTAATAGACCCTCTTACGTTCAGAGGTGGGAGGAGGACCTGGGGCGAACTTTAGAAGACACGGACTGGTCTAATATATGGCTCACATCTAAGTCATCTTCACCCAACATCTTAGCACTGGAGACAAATTATAAAGTCCTAACTCGCTGGTACCTTGTACCCGCTAGAGTGGCAAAATATTCACCTAATACCTCAACTCTTTGTTTTCG
The DNA here is from genome assembly GCF_042186555.1 of Aquarana catesbeiana. Lineage (NCBI taxonomy): Eukaryota > Metazoa > Chordata > Amphibia > Anura > Ranidae > Aquarana > Aquarana catesbeiana. Next base: position 160,805,648 of record NC_133329.1, read on the forward strand.
AGGATGCCCAGAAATAGGCACATATTTACACATATGGTGGACGTGCCCAGTAATCCAAACCTTCTGGAAGGAAGTCTTCGTGATTGCATCTAAAATATTTAAAAAAATAATACAACCAGATCCATATTTAACTTTACTTAATCTAAAACCGGAATGGTTAACACTCTCTCAATTCAAACTTATGATCCAACTAATAACGGCTGCAAAACAAACAGTGGCCAAGGCATGGAAATCTCCTACATTGGTACTAGCAGAAACAATTCACAGAATGAATAATACAATGTCCCATGCTAAGATGGTAGCCATCGATCAAAATCAAATTCCAAAATTTGAAAAACTTTGGCATCCTTGGATAAAACAACAGTTCCTGTCAAATTTCAATGACTCTGTCCTGTTGCCATGGTAACAGATTAAATGACTTACAGAGACACCCATTCTAAGGCTTCAAAGAGAACTAAAAAGAATAATAAACTGACGAGCGGGACAACCTTGTGGACCATACCTCTACCTTTCAACCCTTTTTCTTCTTTCTCTTTCCTTTTCTCCACCTTACGATTAAAGCTCATTATCAGAATTTATTTGACCTATATACACTCTACTTGTAAACAATATGTATAGTAGGTATAAATCATTTAAATACCTACAAAAGTAACTAAGGAAATGATATATATCTTTAATTTAGGTTTACGTGAACCCAATGTTTAATATTTGAAATTTCACGATATTTACCTATATAAACCCTACTGTAAAACAATGAGCTTACTTTATAGATCCTTGTAAACTTACTTTATGTATCTTTATGTATCTTTATAACATTGTATACTCAATAAACTTCTTTTGACAAGGAAAAGTGGTGATACCAAGCACACAGTTCCCCGACATTACAAGTTACACCATAATCGGGTGCTTGCGGGCACACAATTTACAGTGATAGACCGATATGTTCCCCCGTGGAGGGGTGGAGCCATGACCAGAGGTGTATCTAGATTGGAGACTTTTTGGATCCACGAGCTCCGCACCCTTTTTCCGTCAGGTATTAATGTGGAGTTGGATGTCAACGCTTTCATTAATAGAGCCTGACATCCACCTCCAATTAACAGACTCTCTCTCCCCCCATTTCTCCTTTGTTGGGGTTCTACTGCTCCTGTTCCCCCCCCCCCTTTTTTTGGACTTTGGGAATTGTTTCCTTCTCTTATTTCCTTTGCCATTTTATTTCATTTGTTTTTATATTTCATATATACCCATGTGACACTACATAGTGCATTTTAATAAATTTTGCCAGTTTGTTATATGTACACATACATTTACATATATGATCTTTAGGATCTGTACATTTGTACATTTGTCTTGTGTTTTTATATATATTGCCTTATATGGGGTGCCTGGAAACCCGCTCCACTATTTTCCCCATTTAGTACTTTTTTACATACACCGTTTTCAATATGTCTAATATGTCCATTCGGTTACGAGACCTAAATTCACGTTCACCCGTGTAACTCACTATTGCACCTGTCTCCACATTATAGCATATTACCAGACACTGTATGTACATTCATATTTTTGTTCTTTTATTGCACATGTATTAGGTACGCTGATCGCGGCATCCCGTTTTCACATATCTATTTTCCTTTAGAGTGTATTGCCAATCACAGCCTTATGGCGCTCACTTGCCCCTCCCACTCTATTTTCTCTTCCCCACTGAGTCAGACCAATCACAGCGCCTGCTGTAGCGCTCACCGCCTCCACTTACGTCACTTCCTGTTGACATACACTGAGACACTTCCCTTTCTGCACACACACAATGCGCAATTGCGCAAAGCGCAGCACCTGGTTGTTTTTATTACTCTCACTGCATGTTCATAATATCGGCCAGTTCAAGGCATTCTGTCACATTTAGCCTTGCCAGCATTTTTTCTTTTTTCCATTCTTGATCGTTTCCCCACTTCCGGTTCATCCTCCAACCCGGAAGTGACGTGTGGAACGCAAGCTTGGAACGCACGCCGGTCGGCCATTTTGGCCAATACTGGAAGTGCTGTTTTCTCAATGTGGAGCCGTTTTTCATGATAATTGAAGCACCCCCTATATATATGTGTGTGGCTACAGTGGGGGTACCCCCCAGATGACGCCTTTTTAGGACGAAACGCGTCGGGCAGGACCCCATTGTCGCCACTTTTTCTCAGCGCTGCATTATCCTGTGGACTTATACGTGAGTGTATTTCCTTACAGCTTTTATTAAACTTTTTTATGCGGATTTACACTATGTGCCCCTTTTTTCTTTCTTCTTCATTCAATATCTACACCCAATGAACGATTGGTTTGAGGGAACCACTCACGGAATACCTCACCCCCTCCCCCCTGGGACTTATAGAACCATCCATATCCCTTGAGTTTCACACATCTTCCAGGACCCGGACACTCGTTGGAGGAATCAAGCAGTCTGCAACACCACAGATATCCACAGCTTTCTACCACCCAAGCCTTATCTGACCCAGTTTGGCGTATGCCCTACTGGGTCCATCACATCTGGTAAGCCTTCATTTCTTTCGGTGGTAGTAAGCCGGTCTGTCGTTTTGGGATACTGGATTTATATAAATTGTTTATCTAAAGGACTAGAAGACTGCTATTTATTGTTTGACCATGAACATTTATTACGGGTCTTCTCAGCCATAAGTGGGTCTTTCTATTGGTGATCCCTTTCACTGTGTACCTACTCACCTATGTGTGATAAGGTTTTAGCACTACACTCTTTGTCGTTTTTTATCCATCCTCAAGACCCAGTAACCCAGAGGATTTTCGGTGGGAAAGGTGTCCAAGTCAGATCTTGCCCCTAGGTATTCCTGCTCCATGTAAAACAGACGCTGGCAATGGTTGCTGGAACCGATCATACCTTGGGGCTGTGGACTAAAAAATTGTCTGAACGCATCGGTCAGACGGCCACCTTCTCCACCGCTCCTTCTTTGACTGATCGAAGCCTCAGCAACACGTTGTCCAGGAATAGGAGTTTGTAACCTCCCAGTCTCTGGGAACGCGTTGCACAGACCTTTCTGCAAGGCCTTCCGAAGATGTTTCATCCTCTGCTCCCTCTGCGACAGCAAGATAAGGTCCGCAATCTTACCCTTGTAACGTGGATCAAGGAGGGTTGCCAGCCAGTATTGATCCCTCTCCTTGATACCACGAATACAAGGATCCTTCCGAAGGCTTTGCAAGATCAGGGAGGCCATGCAGCGTAGGTTTGCTGAGGCATTCGGTCCGGAGTCCTCTGGGTCACTAAGGACGACATGATCCGCAGCCACCTCCTCCCAGCCACGTACAAGTCCATGGGTATCTTGGGACTGTAAATGATCCCTTAAAGACTGCTGCTGATGCTGAGTGCCAGGCTCCACCTCCATGCTGACACAATCCTCCTCCTCGTCCTCTTCCTGTGTGATCGGCGGGCATGCAGGAACACTGTCTGGATAAAGGGGGCCTTGAGAGCTAAGGAAGTCCTCCTCTTCCTGCCTCTGTTCTGCCTCAAGTGCACTGTCCATTATTCTACGCAGCTTGTGCTCCAACAGGTGGACAAGAGGGACAGTGTCACTGATGCATGCACTGTCACTGCTCACCATCCTCGTGGCCTCCTCAAATGGTGACAGGACAGTGCATGCATCCCTGATCATGGCCCACTGGCGTGGGGAAAAAAAAAAACAAGCTCCCCTGACCCTATTCTGGTGCCATAGTTGCACAGGTACTCATTGATGACCCTCTGCTGTGTGTACAGCCGCTGCAGCATGGCCAACGTTGAGTTCCACCTGGTGGGCATGTCACAGATTAGGCGGTTCTTGGGCAGGTTAAATTCCTTTTGGAGGTCTGCCAGCCGAGCACTGGCATTTAATGACTGGCGGAAATGCACACAGACTTTCCTGGCCTGCCTCAGGACATCCTGTAAGCCCGGGTACCTGCTCAAGAACCGCTGCACCACCAAGTTAAGGACGTGAGCCAAACAATGCACATGGGTCATTTGTCCCTGTCGGAGGGCGGAGAGGAGGTTGGTGCCATTGTCGCAAACCACCATTCCTGCCTTAAGTTGGTGTGGCGTCAACCACCTCTGAACCTGCCCCTGCAGAGCTGACAGAATCTCTGCCCCAGTGTGGCTCCTGTCCCCCAAGCACACCAGCTCAAGCACCGCATGGCAGCTTTTGGCCTGCGTACTTGTGTAGCCCCTTGAACACCTACGGAGCACCGCTGGTTCCGAGGACAAAGCACAGGAAGAGGCCATGGAGGAAGAAGAAGAGGGGGTGGAGTAGAGAAGTGTGTCAGAATCACCAGTAGTGGCATTTTGGAGGCGTGGTGGCGCAACAACCTCCAACACTACTGCACCTTGTCCTGCATCCTTCCCAGCTGCCAGCAGTCACCCAATGTGCCGTAAAACTTAGGTAACGTCCCTGTCCATGCCTGCTGGACCATGAGTCAGCGGTAATATGCACCTTACCGCTGACCACCCTGTCCACCTAGGCCAAGACATTGCCTTCCACATGCCGGTAGAGAGCCGGAATCGCCTTCCATGAGAAAAAGTGGCGTTTGGGAACCTGCCACTGAGGAACCGCACATTCCACAAACTCACGGAAGAGGGCAGAGTCTACCAACTGAAAAGGTAGCAGTGGTGGATGGCTGGGAGCAAACTTCTTTCTGCGGTGCAGCAGCTGGGGCAGGGAAATTTGCCTGGTACAATCTGACGTTGGTGTACCGATAGCAGATTGCCCGCAAGTACTTGGCTGTGACACACCTAATTCTACACCTTCATTCCTCTCAGTGCAGGTCTCAGAGAGGACTGAAGGTATAGTGGGGTTGGAGATCCCAGCTGATGAGGAGCAAGGAGAGGTCCTCTTTGTTCTTTGTTGTGGGTCTTTTAGGTACGCTTGCCAACGAACTGCATGCAGGTCAACATATGTCTGGTCAAGCATGTGGTGTCCAAGCGGGAGATGTTTTGGCCACGCGAGATACACTTGAGACATATGTTGCAAATAGCAGCGGTGCGATCTGATGCACTCATCTCAAAAAAGGCCCACACCAAAGAACTTTTGGAATAACGCACAGAGACAGCAGCGCCCTGCACATGCGGAGCTCTGAGGTGTGATGCAGTCAGTGTGCTGCCCTTAGGCTGGCCCCTGGAGAGCATCCTGCCTCATTGGTGATGTGCCTCCTCCTCCTCTCTCCTATCAGGCACCCACGTTGAGTCAGTGACCTCATCATCCCCTCCCTCCTCATCACTGGAGCAATCCTGGCAGTATGCTGCAGCAGGGGAAACATGACTGCCAGATTGCTGTCCTTCTTGGGCACCCCCTCTGTCCGGGCTCACGTTACTGCCTTCATCTAGCTGAGTACCATCATCAGAGCCTTCAAAACGCTGGGCATCCTCCTGGAGCATGTACCCAACACTGTGGTCAAACAGTTCGAAGGACTCCCCAGGAGGACATGGTGGGGCTAGGGAAGGAGTCACTGATGCCAATGAGCCGAGGGAAGAGGCCGCATTGGCAGCTGCTTTGCCAGACAAAGTACCCTGATCCCGGGTGAGAGAGGATGAGGAGGATGAGGCTGGCTTGGTCATCCACCCGACCAAGTCTTCCCCATGTTGCGGCTCAACACGGCCAGCTGCCGAAAAAAAGGCCAAGCATGTCCCACGGCCACGTGCTGATGAGGATGCACCGTGTCCACGACCAGCACTGTTGTCTCTAGACACAGAGCCTGCTTGCCCTCTTTTATTGGCTTGTGACTGTCTGCCTCTCCTTGTTGGCCTTCAAGACATACTGTTGGCCTGCAGTGAGCTGCACAAAACAAGGAAAACAGAGGCGCCTCTGGGTGCAGACTGTAAAAACAATTTTAATTTAAAAAAGGCAACAACATAGTTTGCACTCACATTTAAGATGAGAATATCAAGCGTGTAAAAAGTCCCAAGACTATCAAAAGAGGGGCTGTGAAGTCATCTCTCTCTGCCATGGATGCATCATCGATCTGGTTAACAAGCGCTGGATGTAATGACGGCCGACATCGAGGGGAGACACCAGAGCGAGGCTTGGGAAGCAAGCGTTGGTCCAGGCGAGGGCGGATGACGTTACACCATGTGCGACGCGTTTCTTGAGCCGGCTAGCCGTGAATGGCGTGACGGCTGCGCTCTTTCTTCAAGCTGATAGGCAGGGGGCTGGAGAGCAATATATAGGAAGATGATGGGAGGAGGATGGGGCGGGAGATAGACAAAGGGAAAGGGAATGGCTGAACGAGTGAAGAGAAGAGAAAGGGGCGGGGAATGGAGGCAGGGGGAGGCGGAGGGGAGAGAAAGAAGGTGTACTCTGGCCAAGAAGACTAATATACAAGTGACGGATAACATAGAATGACCATAAAAAAAGAAAATGAGATAGATAAAAAATTAATAATAAGATAAATAAAAAAGATGACGATGGGTGGGAGAAAAATTCAAAGTTGAATGTATTGGGGATAGAACCGGAGGTTATGGTTGTTTAATAGAATGCTAGTGACAGACATCTCATGATGTCTAATAATGAAAAACAGAAGGAAAAACTTTTCAATATGGAGAAAAAGGGGAATTTATTTAGCAATGAACAGGAGGAGGATATAAAGGGATTAGAGTGGTGAATGGGAAAGGAATGTAAAACATTGAATGGAAAAATTGGAAAAACGGAAGATTTAAAAAATTAAAGAATTAATTAAAAAATGAAAAATAAAATAGAGAAAATTATAAATGAATTAAGGGATAGGTTAATAAAATAAAAACAAGAGATGAGACCAAAACAAATGGTCAGGTGGTCAAAAAAAATAAAAAATGGGTCGTGTAATATATATCACAACGCAAACAGAAATAGGTGCAGTATTAGATATGACCTATATGCAAATATTGCATATATTTCTGAGATATGGTAAGGGGAAAAAAAAAGGGGGAGGGAGAGAGAAAGGACTAATGAATAGAAATGGAAGAGAATGGGTGGTGGAAGGGAAGGGCCGAAGAGTGTGAATAGGAAAGAGTGAAAAAGGATAAAGGTGGGGTGGAGGAAGGGGAAAAGGAAAGGGGAAGAAACAAAAGGGGGGCAGAAGAGGGGGGGTGGGGGTTTTATACAGGTAATGTACATATTATGTAACAATAAATATACATTATGATAACCAATGGTACAATATAAGTAAGTGCACATATACATGTGTGCATGGGATTGATACCCTCTATGACAGGATTCTAATAAATCTAATAAATCAAATAATTAAAAGATGAAGTGAGTATAAGAGAGAACAAAAAACGCCCAAAAGGTATGCGCTAGTGGACATTACAGGATGGCCGATGTTTCTATACATTCATTGATGCCCCCGGGTGAGAGGATATCTAGGCGGTAGATCCAATAGGTTTCCCTAGCGCACAGCTTTTTAAACCTTTCGGCGGGCGGGAGGGACTTTGGGATCTGTTCTATAACCCAAACTGACAGTCCAACAGTAGAGCCCTTGTGGGTCATGGCAAAATGTCTGGGTACATTGTGGGGGTCTGTACCACCCTCAATGCACCTCCTGTGTTCCCCAAAACGTTGTCTCAAAGGCCGAATAGTACGGCCAACATATATGAGAACACAGGGGCAGGTTAGGCCATATACCACGTGATCAGATGAACAGTTGAAGAAGTCCTTCAAGTGGTATGTGTGGCCTTTGGTAGAGAAGGATTTTTGTCCATGTCGAACAAAGTTGCATGTTTTGCAGAGTTTTTTCTACATTGGTACATCCCTACCAGAGGGATGAGTGGAATGATGGACGAAGAGGCTGAGGTTGTTTTCAGTTTACTGGGGGCGATCTTGTTTTTGAGATTTGGAGCCCTACGATAAGTAACGTATGGACGTGTGGGAAGGATGGTTTGGAGATAAGGATCTTGTGGAAGAATGTCCCAATGTTTCAACAAAATCTTCTCCATTTTCTTATGTTGGGAATGAAACGTAGTAATGAAACGGATTGGGCGGTCTGTGGGAGAAAGGTTATGACGTGAAGGTTTATCATGGAGGTATAGTTCGTAGGCTTTTTCGACTAAGTCCTTAGGATATCCTTTCTCCGAAAATGTATTTTTGAGATGGATACTGGATTCCACATAGTCAACATCTCTAGTGCAATTTTGTCTGAGTCAACAAAACTGTCCTTTAGGGATGTTTTTAATCCAAGGAGGATAATGACAGCTTTTAAAATGAAGGTATGAATTGCCACTGGTGGGCTTGATGTAGTTCTTAGCGTATATTTCGCAATTGTCGTGTCGGAGTTCCAAATCAAGAAAAGCCAATGAAGTCTGACTGCTATCGTGTGTGAAAGATAGTCCATAGTTGTTACTATTGCAATGTGTGATGAATAGGTGAATCAAATCTAGGGGACCATCCCAGATGATTATGATGTCATCGATATATCTTCCGAAGAAGATGATATTGGCTGAAAATGGATTATTGTGATGAATGTATTGATTTTCCCAGTACCCCATGGCCAGGTTTGCGTATGAGGGGGCAAATTTAGCCCCCATCGCTGTCCCTTGGAGCTGTAAATAGAAGTCTCTATTGAATGTAAAATAATTGTGCGTTACGCAAAATTTTGTGGCTTCTATTATGAAGGAAACCTGGCGGGGTTGATGGATGGGTCTGTGGAAAGAAAGTGTTCAAGGGCCATAATCCCAAAACTGTGGGGGATGGACGTGTATAGGGAACAAACGTCCAAGGATAGCCATGAATAAGATGGTTCCCAACTCCAAAGACATGCTGGTAGGTTAATTGGATCCTGTCTAAATTGTCCCTAGTATATGTATGAATGTGAATTAGGGACCTTAGATTGTAAGCTCCTTGAGGGTAGGGACTGATGTGAATGTACAATGTATATGTAAAGCGCTGCGTAAATTGACGGCGCTATATAAGTATCATAAATAAATAAATAAATAAATATGGTGAAAGGAGTTCCAGGAGATGTGTCCCATCCCGAATATAGGACTGAAGTTGATGGACAAGAGGTTGTAGAAACCGATCCACATGTAGGCTGAAGCCTGTGGTGATGCTGTCCATGGAGGCCACAATTGGTCTACCGAGGGGATTTTGTTGATTTTTATGGATTTTGGGTAGATGATAGAAATAAGGAATGGAGTAAAATGGTTTATGAAAAAAGGAACTCTCAACTTTAGAAATAATATTATCAGTGAGGGCCACCGAAATCAGAAGATCTGCTTCTGCGGTGTATTCTTGGGTCGGATCTTTAGAAAGTTTCATGTAGGTTGCTTGGTCTGACAGTAATCTTTCTGCCTCCGCAATATAATCAGCTCTGTTCTGGAGGATGATACCGCCTCCCTTGTCAGCAGGTTTGATTATGAGATCTTCAGCATAGATAAACTGCTGAAGAGCTTTGGGCGTCATCCGCCCTCGCCTGGACCAACGCTTGCTTCCCAAGCCTCGCTCTGGTGTCTCCCCTCGCTGTCGGCCGTCATTACATCCAGCGCTTGTTAACCAGATCGATGATGCATCCATGACAGAGAGAGATGACTTCACAGCCCCTCTTTTGATAGTCTTGGGACTTTTTACACGCTTGATATTCTCATCTTAAATGTGAGTGCAAACTATGTTGTTGCCTTTTTTAAATTAAAATTGTTTTTGCAGTCTGCACCCAGAGGCGCCTCTGTTTTCCTTGTTTTTTGCAGTATCTGTTTTGGGACTTCTGTTTTCATTTCCCACCGGAAGGCTGCCCTGCATGTGGACTTTACACACCATACATACATATATATATATATATATATATATATACACACACATATACCGATTATACTGCAGCTAGCTGAATCAACTGCCTGCCTGTAGTATTATTAGTATGATAACACCTGCACTTGTCTTCAGGTAGCTATACTGTGAGACTGTGCAGGGTACACAGTACAGTAACTGGAAATAATTCAAAGAGCCTACACAAGCACCTGGCTGCAGGTAGCTATACTGTAGGTGAGACCGTGCGGGGTACACAGTACAGTAACTGGAAATACTTCAAAGAGCCTACACAAGCACCTGGCTACAGGTAGCTATACTGTAGGTGAGACTGTGCAGGGTACACAGTACAGTAACTGGAAATACTTCAAAGAGCCTACACAAGCACCTGGCTGCAGGTATCTATACTGTAGGTGAGACTGTGCAGGGTACACAGTGCAGTAACTGGAAATACTTCAAAGAGCCTACGCAGGCACCTGGCTGCAGGTAGCTATACTGTAGGTGAGACTGTGTGGGGTACACAGTACAGTAACTGGAAATATTTCAAAAAGCCTACACAAGCACCTGGCTGCAGGTAGTTATACTGTAGGTGAGACTGTGCAGGGTACACAGTACAGTAACTGGAAATACTTCAAAGAGCCTACACAAGCACCTGGCTGCAGGTAGATATACTGTAGGTGAGACTGTGCGGGGTACACAGTACAGTAACTGGAAATACTTCAAAGAGCCTACACAAGCACCTGGCTACAGGTAGCTATACTGTAGGTGAGACTGTGCGGGGTACACAATACCGTGACTGGAAATACTTCAAAGAGCCTACACAAGCACCTGGCTGCAGGTAGCTATACTGTAGGTGAGACTGTGCAGGGTACACAGTACAGTAACTGGAAATACCTCGAAGAGCCTACACAAGCACCTGGCTACAGGTAGCTATACTGTAGATGAGACTGTGCGGGGTACACAATACAGTGACTGGAAATACTTCAAAGAGCCTGCACAAGCACCTGGCTGCAGGTAGCTATACTGTAGGTGAGACTGTGCAGGGTACACAGTACAGTAACTGGAAATACCTCAAAGAGCCTACAGAAGCACCTGGCTGCAGGTAGCTATACTGTAGGTGAGACTGTGCAGGGTACACAGTACAGTAACTGGAAATACTTCAAAGAGCCTACACAAGCACCTGGCTGCAGGTAGCTATACTGTAGGTGAGACTGTGTGGGGTACTCAGTACAGTAACTGGAAATACTTCAAAGAGCCTACACAAGCCCCTGGCTGCAGGTATCTATACTGAAGGTGAGACTGTGCGGGGTACACAGTACAGTAACTGGAAATACTTCAAAGAGCCTAGCTATACTGTAGGTGAGACTGTGCAGGGTACACAGTACAGTAACTGGAAATACTTCAAAGAGCCTACACAAGCACCTGGCTGCAGGTAGCTATACTGTAGGTGAGACTGTGCAGGGTACACAGTACAGTAACCGGAAATACTTAAAAGAGCCTACACAAGCACCTGGCTGCAGTTAGCTATACTGTATGTGAGACTGTGCAGGGTACACAGTACAGTAACTGGAAATATTTCAAAGAGCCTACACAAGCACCTGGCTGCAGGTAGCTATACTGTAGGTGAGACTGTGCAGGGTACACAGTACAGTAACTGGAAATACTGTAAAAACAACCTGCCTGCCTGTCAGTATATTAGGAAGAAAAGAACAGGATCTAGCTAAACTGAATACAGTATATATATATATATATATATATATATATATATATATATATATATATATATATATATATGCGCAACACCTGGGATGCATATATATACACAATACACTGTAACTGCAGCTAACTGACTCAACCTGCCTACTCTAGCTAACTTAAATCAAATGACACTGTCTCTCTCTCTATCTCTGTCTCAACGCCGGAACACACTACACAGGGCCGACGTGCAGGCGGCCTTATATAGTGTGGGGCGTGTACTAAACCACCTGAGCCATAATTGGCCAAAGCCTCCTTGGCTTTGGCCAATTACGGCTTTCTGTACACACAGCGCTGTGATTGGCCAAGCATGCGGGTCATAGTGCATCCTTGGCCAATCATTAGCCAGCAATGCACTGCGATGCCGCAGTGAATTATGGGCCGTGACACGCCACTCGAATTTGGTGCGAACGGCCCATATCGTTCGCAATTCAGCGAACGACCGAACACATGATGTTCGAGTCGAAAGTGTCAGTGCCATATTCCTTAACTGTTACTGAACCCGGCTTGTGACTTGACCCTGAAACTTGATGAATTCATGGTGCATCACCAACTGTACCCTTGCTCGTCTGATACCAGCAGTCCCAAGTTCCAGCCTTCAGTGTCTGCACCCTGATACTTCTGCCTTTCTCTTGCCCTTGCAGACCCCTTCCTTTATGTTGCCCTTTCAGACCCTGTCTCAACTTCCAGAGATGCGGCTTATGCATGGCGCTGATCGGATGTGGGTAAGGAGAGCTCCGTCCAGCCATTGGCCTTATAGCTCCAGTTATGCCTGCCAAGACACATAAACCCTGCTCAACGCTTCGCAAAAGATCCGTGAAGGGATCGGTGATTCACCTGTCCGCCGTTGGCTCCATCAAGCGGTATCTAGCCGCAGAAAGATCCAGCCTCAGGCACACGAGGCGGACAGGCCAGAGCCTCGAGGTCGAGTATCTCCCCCTCCTCACACGCATTCTCAGAGAGAGCTCTCCTGCCTCCTCCTACTGCTCAGATCTCATGGACAATCCCGGATCCCCTGCTGGCTCGGAAATGACAACATTGGTGAGTGAACTTAAAAAGGAACTTGCAGGGATGTTCCACAGCCTAGAAAAATCTATTAAGAAAGAAATCACTGCAGTGAGAGCAGATATGTCACACATCTTTGTCAGAATAGAGGAGACAGAGCAGCAGCAGGACTCTCATTCAACAGCCATTAAAGAATTGCAGGAGACTGTTACACAGCTAGCCTTTGCTCACCGTGCCTCTCTGTATAAATTCGAGGATCTCGAGAATCGCAATGGCAGAAATAATCTGCGTGTCAGGGGGTTACCAGAAGCAACCAGGGATAACGATCTTGAACCATCGATCCGCGGTATTTTGAATACAATACTGGGCAACCCTGTCACTGACCCACTGCGATTAGATTGTGTGCACCACGCTCTGCAGCCTCGCACTGTCACATCAGACCAGCCAGAGATGTTATTTGCTGCTTACACTATTTCAAAGACAAAAACGCCATCATGACTAAATTGTGGAACACCCCTAACATTGACTTTGATGGGGTGATCATTAACATCTTTCCTGATCTCTCCAAGGAGACCCTAGATCGCTGCAGAGCCCTAAAACCGCTCCTAGACCATTTGCGCACTGATGGGATCACATACAGCTGGGGCTTCCCTGCATGTTTAATTGCCACTAAAAATGGCCGCTCCTATACCCTCCGGTTCCCTGAGGAGCTCTCAACTTTCCTGCAGGATGTTAACTTACCGCCATTGGAACTCCCGGGCTGGCAGGACCCCATCCCTAAATTCTCGGTCCCCCTAGATCCCCATTTCGGGCTCCTAACAAAAGCACGGCTGAGATGAACATTTAATTACCCAAACTCCCTTTTCAAATATGGGTGCCTTTTTTTTTGTGTCTAATACGCCACAATCAGGCCTCAGAGACACTTATTCAGCCTCACCTGAATTTGCTTGGATGACACAGGCCTGACACCATATTGGGTGCTTTTGCTGTTCGATTTAATTGCACGTTATTTCACCAGGTTTAACGTGTTCTTGTTTCCTTATCTAAAAAATATTTTGCTGGAGCTAATCTCCTACGGTTTTAAGTTTTTCTTACAGGCTGAGTGCTGACGGGGCACACTGCTCCTACGCACTTATTGCACATTATGTCCCCTGCCCCCTCCTCCTGGGGTTGGTGAGTGCAAGCTGACTACAAGGTGCTCTATTCGATCTCTCTCTAGAGATCTGGATGGCTGCTCGCTCTCTCCCCCCTACAGGGACCACTGCAGATTTCTGCATGTTTTTCTTGTAATTCCCACATGTCAATACATGAATATACTCTATGTATACGTTCTTTTTCTTCTCTCTCTCTCCCCTCCGATCTACCTCTATTCATTACTCTCCCTCCCTTCCCCCTCCTTGTTGGCATGCATGGATGAATAAGCTAAAGGGTCACACTCCGTTGTTGTAATGGCTACGCTAACAATTACCTCATACAATGTTAGGGGTCTGAAAGTCGCCGCGAAATGACACCAAGTATTACGTGAACTAAAGAAATTCACATGCTCTATTGCCTTTCTTTAAGAAACGCATTTAACCCACTCAACGCCCTTCAAATTGACCTCACCTCACTTTCCACAATGATACTATAGTCTTTCCGACACCAAAAAAGCCAAGGGTGTGGCCATTGGGATCAGCGGGAGTGTATCCTTTCGCCTCTCAGACATGTTAGCGGATGATCATGGTCGCTTTCTCTTCCTTAGGGGCTTTCTAGGCAACACCCAGTGCACCCTAGCAAATGTTTACTGTCCTAAACATAACAAACCTACCTTCTTCTCCCAAACTCTCATTAAATTATCGCAATTTGCCAAAGGAATAATTATCCTTGCAGGTGACATAAACATGCCACTTGACCCCACACTAGACCTTCAATTACTAGACGTCTGGTGCCTACTCCACCCCAAAGAAAAAGATTTCTCCCATTTTTCCAAAATGCATCAATCCTATTCCAGAATAGACAATATCTTTTTAGACCACTTTCACCTCTCTCTCCTGCGATCAACCCATATAGGCACTGCGACTATATCAGATCACGCACCTGTATCAATGCATTTGACCATGCCCACCTTAACACATAGCACTAATAAATGGAAACTTAATGGCTCTTTTCTTTCCAACCAAACAGAGGTTTCTATGTTATCCTCCCATCTGACACAATATTTTAAGGAGAATAAGCCCTCTGAGACTTCTCCCTCAATTGTATGGAAAGCTCATAAAGCCACTATGAAAGGTTGACTTATCGAACTGGAGCGAGGAAAAAAAGGGAGCACGGTCAGCAGATTGAACAGGTTTTACAACAAATAACCAACCTCGGCAAGCAACACAAACTCACTCTACATACCACACACCTCGAAGCCCTCACACTTATACATGAGGAACTAAAGAACCCCCTTGATCTAGACACTAAAAGAAAATTCCAGTACATATCACAAGAACTATATTAACGGGGGGAATAAACCAGGTAAACAACTTGCTAGATCCCTCAGGGCAAAGAAATCTAAGTCATGTATCCCCAAAATTAAACTTCCAACAGGAGAGCTTGCGCATACTACCCCGCACATTGCCAAAGCCTTTAGAGAATTCTATGCAGACCTTTACAACATTACAAACAGTCTATCCTCTCTATCTCAAAAAGAGAAACGCAGTCGCATGCTCTCCTACCTAAAAAGAGGCAAATTTACCTAAATTATCTAGATCAGTCCTTAGAGAAATGGAAGCTGATTTTTCAGTCGAAGAATTTCAAACCACTTTGTATTCCTCTCCCTCAGGAAAAGCCCCTTGACCTGACGGGTTCACCATTTTATATTATTAAACATTTAGCGACATTTTAATCCCCCGTCTCACAGCTAACGCCAATTCAATCTCCCACTCCTCAGGTTTACGTCCAGAATCCCTCTCAGCCCACATAACAGTTATCTCCAAACCTGGCAAGGACCCCCCACCCTTTGTAGCAGCTACAGGCCAATTTTACTATTAAATATAGATGTTAAGCTATATGCCAAAGTAATGGCAAATTGACTACTCCCCCTACTACCCAGATGGATTTTAGCAAACCAAACCGGTTTTATCCCAATAGAGAAGCTAAAGGTAATTCCCTAAGAACCATATCTTTAACCACTTCAATACCAGGCACTTAGACACCTTCCCGCCCAGCCCAATTTTCACCTTTCAGCGCTGTTGCAATTTGAATGACAATTGCACGGTCATGCTACACTGTACCCAAACAAATTTTTTATCATTTTGTTCCCACAAATAGAGCTTTCTTTTGGTGGTATTTGATCACCTCTGCGGTTTTTATTTTTTGCGCAACAAATAAAAAGACCGAAAATTAAAAAAAAAAACAAGTTTTTCTTTGTTTCTGTTAAATTTTTTTGTAAATAAGTACGCTTTCTCCTTCAATAACGGGCACTGATATGGCTGCACTGATGGGCACTGATACGGCGGCACTGATGGGCACCGATGAGGTGGCACCAATGAGGTGGCACTGATGAGGTGGCACTAACGGGCACTGATGATGGGCACTGATAGGCGGCACTGATGGGCACTGATAGGTGACACTGATGGGCACTGATAGGTGGCACTGGTATGCGGCACTGATGGGCACTCATAGGTGGCACCGATGGGCACACATAGGCGGCACTGATGGGCACTCGTAGGTGGCATTGATTGGTATATATGGGTGGCACTGATGGGTACTTATGTGTGGCACTGATGGGCACTGATAGGTGGGCACTGATGGGCACAGATGGGCACTGACAGGTGGCACCGATGGGCAATGACAGATGGCACAGATGGGCAATGACAGGTGGCACTGATAAAGCATCGCTGGGCAGATCTGGGCATTGCTGGGCATATCATTGACATAATAGTGCCAATCAGTGCCCATTTGTGGGCACTGATTGGCACAGATTGGGCACATGTGGATGGCCATGGGGTACATACCTGGCCATCCACGTTGCCCCTTCCCTGGTGGTCCTAGTGGCATCCCTGGTAGTCCAGTGGGGTGATCTGAGGGGGGGCTGCGCTGATAAACAATCAGCGCAGACCCCCCCTGCCAGGAGGGCCGCCGATCGGCTCTCCTCTACTTGCGTCTGTCAGACACGAGTGAGGAAGAGCCGATCAACGGCTCTTCCTATTGACAGCGTGATCAGCCGTGATTGGACACGGCTGATCACGTGGTAAAGAGCCTCCGCTGGAGGCTTTTTACCAAGATCAGTGTAGCGGTGTGTCAGACTGACACACTGCTCCACCGATTGCCGCGATGCGCGCCCCCGGGGGCGCGCTGCGGCATGTTATCCTGCTGGACGTCATATGACGTCCAGTCAGGATAACAGAACCACTTCCCGGACGTCAATCCGCTATAGGGCGGGCGGGAAGTGGTTAATCAATACGTACGTAGATGCGCCCAACCCACCCTACTCCTTTCCACCGATGCTGAAAAATATTTTGATAGGGTGGATTGGGACTATCTCAAGACGACCCTACGTCACTTTAGATTAGTTCCTAGGATGATTCATCGTATTTCCTCCCTCTACTCCAACCCCACTGCACAAATTTGCATGAACGGCACACTGAGCGACCCCTTTACCCTACACAATGGTACTAGGCAGGGTTGCCCCCTATCCCCTCTCCTCTTTGCCATTACCTTGGAATCCTTCTTGGCCACAATTAGACATAAAGTTAATATAAATGGCATCCATGTGGGCAATAGAATACACAAATATACAGCTTGTGCCTGATGACATCCTATTCTTTATTCAACAATCACGCATCTCACTCCCAAACTTATTGTCAGCATTTTCTACCTTCTAAACGATATCCAACTTCAAAATAAACCTCTCCAAATTTGAAATCCTGAACATCAATCTCCCCAGATCAGAGGCGGATTCATTGAAGCCTCTCTTTCCCTTTAGTTGGGAACAAAAAAACATGAAATACATAGGTATATATATCTTACTCCTAATCTCCACTCCCTCTTTAAACTTAACTATATTCCCCTATTAAACAGTGTTAGAGAAGATCTAAGGAAATGGTCTAGCCTATCTCATTCCTGGTTAGGCAAAGTAAATATTATTAAAATGAACATACAGCCCCATATTCTCTTTATTTTTCAAATTATCCCACTGGGTGTTCCTATAGGGTTCTTTACTATACTGCAAACCATGATCTCCCGTTTTATTTGGAAGAACAGCCACCCCAGAGTATCCAGAGAGGTGTTATTTTGTTCCAAGTGCTCCGGGAAACTGGCCCTTCCAAATCTTAAGATCTACTACCATGTGGTTGTGTTGTCAAGATTGGCGGGCTGGAAATATGCCAATGGCTCTAAACTATGGGTACAACTAGAACACTTCTTAAGTGGCATAGACCTTTCAGTTGCCCGCTGGATACCCTGCTCCTCCAGGAATCTTGCCCAAACGGCTTTGTCACTCACCACTTCCTCCCTGGATATATGGGATGCTCTACACAGGAAATTCTCCTGGGCATATGACTCCCCCCTGATGCCTCTCCTCAACCATAATCACTTTTTACCAGGCTTAATGGATCTAGGATTTAAATCCTGGGCATCAGAAGAACCCCTCTTGCTGCATCACGTTCTCCGCTCCAATACTCTTAAGCCACTATCTGAGATCCTTCACTCTAAACCAATCACATTTATGGACAAGTGGAGATTTAACCAAATACAACGCTTCCTCCGGACTCTCCCTCAACCTCTAAGAAGATTACAAGACCTAAATAGCATTGAAGAAGTGTTCAATCAAAAGGACCCACCTTTGCACTGCATTTCGCTATTCTACAAAGCCTGTAGAGCAACTTCAAAATCCCTCACACCCGACCTTCCTGGCTAAATGGGAAACCGATCTGGATTCCTCCGTCACAAACAAACAAAAAGATAAAGTCTTACAACTAGCTCATGTCTCCTTGCTTGCTTCGAAAATGGCGGAAGTCAACTACAAGTTACTCACCAGGTGGCACTACACCCCATCCAAACTACAAAATGTTCCCCACCAGTTCTCCATTGTGCTGGAGGAACTGTGGGAACAAAGCTACTCATGCTCACATTTGGTGGACCTACCCAATCATCCGTCCCTTCTGGACCAACATCCTCAATCTAATACTACAGATCACAGACATTAACCTCCTCAACGACCCATGGATCATCCTCGTCCATGCTACTAAAGAGCCCATCGGCATCTACAAATGCTCACTCATCCCTCACTTACTGAACATGGCCAAGGCTCTAATACCCACTCTTTGGGGCCAACCAACAACTCCATCCATGAAAAAATGGCTGCAAAAGGTCGCCGGGGTTCATATCATGGAAGATATTACCCACAACGCCCGAGACACATCTAAACGCCATATGTTAACTTGGGCCCCTTGGATAAAATTTACGTCCACCTCCTGCCACAAAGAAATCATGTCAAAGATCCCTTAAGACAACCATTCAAACACCTCTACTTAAAGGGGTTGTAAAGGTAAAAATTTTTTCACCTTAATGCATTATATGCATTAAGGTGAAAAAACTTTTGACAATACCGCCGCCCCCAGCCCCCCCGTTTTACTTACCTGACGCCTCGAATCTCCGCTGCTCGTTCTCGTCATCTCTATTGCAGCTCAGCCTGGTCGCTGATTGGCTGCAGTGGATGGATTGAAAGCAGCGCAGCCATTGGCTCGCGCTGCTGTCAATCACATCCGATGACGCGGCGCGCCGGGGGGCGGGGCCCAGTGATACAGCGAGCGGCTATAGCCGCCGGCTGTATCACGGGAGCGCGCCCACAAGAACTAACCACCATGCGAGGGAGCTCGCATTAAGGTGGTTATTTCTTGCGGGGAGGAGCTGAAACAGCCGCCGAGGGACCCCAGAAGACCAGGTTCGGGGCCACTCTGTGCAGAACGAGCTGCACAGTGAAGGTAAGTATGACATGTTAGTTATTTTTTAAAAAAAATAAAATTACCTTTACAACCCCTTTAATTCCTTCACCTAATAAACCTTTTGCCGACTATGATTTATCTTTTTCTCACATGACTCTAAAGGTTTAGTTTTAGTTACTCTAAATGTGATGAAATGCATGCCAACAACCCTTCCTACCCCACCACATACCCTCCCCCTAGTCCCCCCTGTATCTCCCCTCTCCTTTCATACTTAATCCCTTCTTATCCCCCCCTCTGATCCTTACTCCTTACTCTCTTCTATTCAAACCACTTCCAAGTTGGACAAGTTTCTTTATCTTGATTAGTTCAAATGCTTGCATAGTTTTATGCCTCTGCTTGGCCAATTGTTATATATGTTTGTTTTAACTCCTTCATACTTTCAGAGGTCATTGCCTGTTACCTGATCTTAGACAAGACTGTGTGTACATAAGAACCAGTGTACTTTGTCTTAAAGACTGTATAATTATTGTTGTAAGTCTATCTCTCCTCTACTTTATTTTAATAAACAATTATTAAACAAAAAAAACTTCCAGAGATGCTCGAATTGTGCAAAAGGCCACCCTCACTATGTGACCAGTACACATTTTCCTCAGCCAAAAAAGCCTAAGGCACAGAATGGAAACGTTCATACTTTGCTGGCAGTTCATAAGTCCTTTTAATTGCATCACTCCTGCAACTCCAAGTTTAGCTAGTTGTTAGGTAATTTGGACAGGGTATAATCCCCAATCCTCATTAAATTAGTAGGTACGATGCCGATGGGTGTGGAGATGCAACTCGGTGTACATCTTGCGGCATTTATGCATTCCTTGATAATCCGATCGAGGACAAATACTGATGTGCAAAATGTAAGTCCTGGAAGCCCAGATTCTGAATCTGGGGAAGCAACTGTCAGCCCTGAGGAGAGCCAGGAATGTACACGTCAGGTGCCGGCAGGGGCCAGCACAGAGGTGGGTGGAGACAAAGAGATGCAGGCACTAGGAAAGAGTAGATGGGTGACAGTCAGGAAGGGTAGAGGGGGATTCGCCAGGGAGGCCAATCCAGGGCTGGAGCATCCCAATAAGTACGCTCCATTGAGTGACATTGGTGAAACCAGTCAGGGACCAGCACTGTTGGAGCTGAGTGACTCTCAGGGGAAGAACTCCTCCAGTGAGAGTGGAGAGGATCGAAGGGAAAGAAAAGACAGATTCTGATGGTAGGGGACTCAATTCCTAGAAGAGCAGAGAGGGCAATCTGTAACAAAGACCTGAAGCGCCGAACAGTATGTTGTCTACCAGGCGCTCGGATTTGGCATATCAAGGACCTGGTGGACAGATTACTGGGAGGGGCTGGGGAAGACCCAGCTCTCATGGTGCACGTTGGCACCAATGACAAAGTCAGAGGCAGATGGAGTGTCCTAAAGAACAATTTTAGGGACTTAGGAGCTAAATTGAGGAAAAGGACCTCCAAGGTAGTATTCTCAGGAATACTACCGGTACATCAAGCCACACCAGAAAGGCAGAGAGAGATTAGGGAAATAAACAAGTGGCTGAGAAACTGGTGTAGTAAAGAGGGGTTTGGGTTCCTGGAGGACTCGGCCGACTTCTCAGTCGGTCACTAGTACTATAGAAGGGACGGAATGCACCTAAATGAGGAGGGTGCAGATGTGCTGGGAGTAAATATGGCCAAAAAGTTAGAGGGGTTTTTAAACTAGGCAATGGGGGGGAAGGCCCAGAGGTAGAGATAGTCAGTGCGGAACATATTCCAGAGGGTAGTATTGGGGACATTAGTGGTAGGTTGACTAAATTACATAAACCCAAGGTAAGTATATTAACAAGTCCTAGTTGCAATCTCGGAACACCCAATAAGAGTATAGTATGCGACCGGTCTAAACTACGTGGCATGTTCAAAAATGCCAGGAAACTGGCAGACAAGATGGGTGAACTAGAGATACTGTTGTACAAGACGGGTTTGGATTTTGTGGGAATTTTAGAGACCTGGTTCAACAGCTCTCATGATTGGCTGGCAACAATTCAAGGGTATACCCTTTATCGCAGGGATAGAGAGTAAAAAAGGGGGAGGGGTATGCCTATATATCAAGAATAATGTACAAGTGAATGTGAGAGATGACATCACTAAGGGAGCTAGGGAGGAGGTGGAATCCTTATGGGTAGAGCTCCAAAGGGATGAAGCTAAGGGGAAAATAATACTGGGAGTATGCTAAAGGCCCCCTAACCTGAGGAAGGGATGAATCTCCTATCACAAGTTGGATTAGTAACAAGGATGTGAAGTGTTATCATTTTGGGGGATTTTAATTATCCAGACATAGGCGAATGTGTGGTTCCCTCCGCCCAGTCTAAGGCTCGCCAGTTCCTAAATGTTCCTAAATTTCATGGTTCAGATGGTAGATGGATCACCTAGAAATAAAGTGTTACTGGATCTACTGATTATCAACAATACAGACCTGATCACGGATTTGAAAATATGGGGCAATTCAGGTAACAGAGATCACAGGTCAATTGGCTTCAGTATAAACGACACAAATAGGAAACATAAGGGGAATACAAAGACACTGAATTTTAAAAGAGCCAACTTCCCTAAACTATGAACCTTGTTAGAAGGCATGAATTTGGATAAAATCTTAGGAACAAAGAACACGGAGGAGAGATGGGTTTGCTTTAAGAGCATATTAAATAAGGGCATTAGTCAATGCATCTCATCAGGTAATACATTTAAAAGAGCGAACAAAAGTCCTGGATGGCTTAACTCAACTCCAATGTAAAAATGCATATAAAAGCAAAGGAGAAGGCCTTCAAAAAAATACAAGGTTGAGGGATCATCATCAGCATTCAGACTTTATAAAGAATGCAACAAGAAATGTAAGGGTGCAATTAGGGCGGCTAAGATAGAACACGAAAGACACATAGCGGAGGAGAGCAAAAAAAAAATCCCAAGAAATTCTTTAAAGCGATGTTCCACCCGCAAATTTTTTTTTTTTTAAGTCAGCAGCTACAAACACTGTAGCTGCTGACTTTTAATAAGAACACTTACCTGCCCAGGGAGCCCGCGATGTCGGCCCCCGAGGACGATCTGTCCATCGGATCAGGTGCAGGCGCTGCCATTCTAATTAAGGGAAACAGGCAGTGGAGCCTTGCGGCTTCACTGCCTGTTTCCTACTGAGCATGTGCGAGTCACGCGGGGCACTTTGTGAATGGCCGGCTGTCTTCTGGGACACACACATGTCCCAGAAGACATGGGGGGGCTCGCCGAAGAAGAGGATATGATGTCCTGCGCCCCCGGACCGGATGAATCGGAAGTACAGGCTGTACTTCATAAAAAGGTGGTAAGTTAGAAGAAAAAAACATTTTTTTAACTAGCCAAAAACGAGCGGTGGAGAGGTGGTCTTTCATTTAAGACCACCTCTCAAAAGTGGGTGGAACTTCCCTTTAAGTATGTAAACAGTAAAAAAGGGAGGACAGACCATATTGGCCCCATAAAGAATGAGGAAGCACATCTGATTACAAAGGATGGGGAGATGGCAAAGTTATTGAATTTATTCTTCTCCTCAGTCTTCACGAGGGAATCAGGGGGCTTCAGTAACCAAAACTGCAGTGTTTATCCTTACGAAACATCACAGGAAGCACCTCCATGGTTAACAGGAAAGAATTAAAATTAAACTTGGGAAACTTAACATTAATAAATCACTGGGATCAGATGGCTTGCATCCAAGGGTACTTAGGGAACTCAGTCAAGTAATTGCCAGACCATTGTTCCTAATTTTTACTGACAGTCTACTGACTGGAATTGTACCAGCTGAGTCGAGAAAAGCCATTATAGCATCAATATTTAAAAAGGGCCCAAAATACATTCCTGGGAATTACATACCAGTTAGCATAACATCAATAGTATGCAAGCTCTTGGAGAGGATGATAAGGGACTATATACAAGATTTTAGTAATGAGAACTGTATCATTAGCAGTAATCAGCACATGGATTCATGAAGAATCGTTCTTGCCAAACCAATCTATTACCTTCTTTGAGGAGGTGAGTTGCCATCTAGATAAAGGAAGGCCCATAGATATGGTGTATCTGGATTTTGTAAAAGTATTTGACACAGTTCCCCATAAACATTTACTATACAAAATAAGGTCCGTTGGCATGGAACATAGGGTGAGTACATGGATTGACAACTGGCTACAAGGGCGAGTTCAGAGGGTGGAGATAAATGGGGAGTACTCGGAATGGTCAGGGGTGGGTAGTGGGGTCCCACAGGGTTCTGTGCTGGGATGAATCCTTTTTATTTTGTTCATAAACGACCTGGAGGATGGGGTAAACAGTTCAATCTCTGTATTTGCGGATGATACTAAGCTAAGCAGGGCAATAATTTATCCGCAGGATGTGGAAACCTTGCAAAAAGATTTGAACAAATTAATGGGGTGGGCAACTACACGGCAAATGAGGTTCAATGTAGAGAAATGTAAAATAACGTATTTGGGTGGCAAAAATATGAATGCAATCTATACACTGGGGGGGGAGAACCTCTGGGGGAATCTAGGATTAAAAAGGACCTGGGGGTCCTAGTAGATGATAGGCTCAGCAATGGCATGCAATGCCAAGCTGCTGCTAACAAAGCAAACAGAATATTGGCATGCATTAAAAAGGGGATCAACGGGGCGCGCATGCGCGGCCGATCCGAGGAGGAAGCAAGGGCTGATAGCTCCGTGAGCCGCGGAGACGAACGGCACTTCCCCGGGGCCATCCACACTGAATTTCGATCCGATTCTTCCTAACACCCCCGGTGGAACATCCAGCGCATGCCGGGACCCAAAAATCGCCGTAGCAAACCGGCTCAAGGATCTCTAACTACATACTTGTTAAGAGTGAGAGAGAGGAACATGCAGGCCCAAGATGGCGCCTGGAGGACACAGTCACAGGCACACCTTCCTGCTGCAGTTGCCTCGCCGACGCACTCCCTGGGAGACTGTGAGTACTCATTACAATTAACTAAGGCAGATCTGGATGAAAGCCTAACCCTTATGTATGACAAGATCGCTCAGAAATTTCAATCAGAGCTGCATAAGTCTACCAATACGCTGTCTCTGGAGATTGCTGCTCTGGGAAGCAGAACAGACTTACTAGAGACTAAACATGATGAACTGTCTCTTGTGTACTCAGATCTTAGAAAAGAGCATGAATCCTTGTCAGAAACGGTCCTACAACTCCAAGCTCAGATTGAGGACTTAGACAACAGGAATCGACGAAATAATCTTAGGGTGCGTGGAGTACCTGAATCGGTAACCGATCTACTACCCGCTATTCAGAAGCTATTTCAATCGCTCCTGCCTGACTCCCCTTTGACGGCCTTTTCCTGTGATAGGATTCATAGGGCCCTACGCCCTCCCCCACCTCCAGAGAAGCCTCCTAGAGACATAGTGCTTTGCCTCAAGGACTTCTTGATTAAAGAAGATATACTCAGGGCCTCAAGAAACACCCCTAACATTCGCCTAGATGGCACTCCTGTTCAAATTTATCCGGATATCTCTCCTACTACCCTTGACAAGCGCAGAAAGATGAAAGAGGTTACATCAGTGCTTCAGTCTGCAAGCATACGCTACCGCTGGGGCTTCCCCTTCAAGCTTCAGGTGCCTCACAATGGCACGACATACACAGTGACCACGTTGGCGGAAGGCAAAGAGTTATTGGTGAAACTGGGCCTCCTAGATGCGGCTTCCCTGCCCAGGCTACCATCCACTCCACCTCACTCAGCTATTTGGGCTACCCCTCCACCCAGGAGAGATCGTCGAGATCAACGCCGTGACTAACAGAAACAGCAACTCTCATTTTTGTTTTTATTTTTTTTGTCTCTTCTCTCTACTCCTTTTGTTTTTTCTCCCTCAAGGTTGAGAACTATGATCCTCTCCTGCCATGCTTTGACGCACCTGGACTCTCCCGGCTCCATGCGGAATCCTGGTTGCGCCCGCTTGAGTGACCCCACACTCTTCAAGATTGGGGGCTTGCTGGCTCTTCATCTGTTTAGTGAAGTTGGAGCAGGCAGACCCCACACAGGTAAATTCTCCAGACACATCTGCATCCATGCAGATTACACGGACACAAAAACCTAGAGTGTTGGACCTTTTGGTCCGGATGGACACCTCTTTTTGGGTCTATGGGACATCTTTCCCCATGACCCCCCTAGACTATGGTTGGCCATTTTTTGGCCTGGTTCTTAGGTTTCTAGTTTCCTTGTTCATTTTTGTTCCTGGTTTTATTTTTTTGCTTTTTTTTGTGCTACCCAATTCAGAAGGTTCTGTCACTGTGATATATGTATTGCTGTCTCAGATTGAACATGCACGTATTTTAATGGGGTTGTACGCCTTAGCTGAGTCTCACACTGGGATATATTGTAATGTTATTGTGGTGCTCCCTCTCGGCCTGGACCCCTTTCTGATCCTAAATATCTCCCCTTTGATACACTATGGGTATTAAGGTAATTTCTCACAATGTAAAAGGGTTTAATACCCCTCAAAAACGGAGAAAAGCATTTAAAGCTTATAAATCCCTTGGAGCGGATATTATACTGCTCCAGGAGACACATTTCTCTAGAGATAATCACCCTTCCTTCTTTGATAAAACTTTTAAACAATGCTATTTCACTACCCATGGGTCCAGGTCTAGAGGGGCCGCTATCTTCATTAAGAATTCGGTGTTATTCCAGGTACAACAGATATATAAAGATCCAGGCAGTCGATTTGTGATAGTTCAGGGTTCCATCCAGAACAAACAATTGACCTTGGCCTCAGTGTATGCACCTAATGCCTCACGGGCTACATTTTTTAAAGATTTTTTCCAGACCCTGGAAAGGTTTCACTCCCCCCATCTGTTAATCGGAGGGGATTTTAATTTGGTAGCTCACTCAGTACTAGGCAGAAGCAGAACATGCCCAACCTCTAAAGCCTTTCCCAAATCCCTGCAGCATTCCTTGCGGTCCTCTCAACTAATAGATGTATGCAGGGCTCATAACATAGGCTCTAAAGAATACACTTTTTATTCCCACCCCCACGATAGTTACTCTCGCCTAGATTATATTTTCTGCACCCCTTCTCTGACGGTGAACTCTACCTCGGCCAATATTCATATTTGCCCTTGGTCAGACCATCACATAGTTTCCACCCATATCTCTTGTTTAGGCCTCCCGCATACAGCCAGGTCTTGGCGCCTTAACAACGCACTGCTTACAGATCCTGTGATCCTGGCCCAGCTGTTGGATCGCCTCAAGGAATATTTTTGGCTCAACAATGTTGAGAATATCTCTCCTATCACACTTTGGGCAGCCCATAAGGCTGTTATGAGAGGCCACCTAATAGAAATCTCTACAACTCAAAAACGCCAAAAACAACATGAGACCCATAAACTCACTTTAGAACTAGAACGACTGTATTATAGACACACCCAGACACCTACAACGGAGTTGCTCCTACAGATCACTGAAAAGAGAAGGGCCCTAGACGACATACTCCCAGGACACATAGAAAAATCTCTTAGATGGTCCAAAGCCCGTTTCCTCCTTCATAGCAACTCAGCCTCCACGATGTTTGCGCGTAAGCTCAAACAGTCCACCCAGCCTACCCACCTTTATAAATTAAAGGATAATAATGGCAACATCACCTCCCATCCCAAACAGGTTCTAAATATCTTTTCCTCCTTCTACCAGAAACTATTTTCGGGCACAGACCCCTCTCTTCCCCCTCCCACACAGGCCTGGTTAGATACCCTCTCACGTCCCTGGCCCGGACGGGTTCTCAGCAGTCTACTATAAAAAATTCGCAGAATCATTACTCCCCACACTAACTAACATGTACAATCATGTCCTCAAAGGGAAACAATTCCCAGAGGAAATGCTGCTAGCAAACATGTCCCTTATACCCAAACCGGGCAAAGACCATACTCTCCCACAAAATTTCCGCCCCATTTCTGTTATTAATAACGACCTAAAGATATTTGGAAGGATCTTAGCAGACAGACTGGCTAAAGTTATAAAGACCTTGATATCCCCTGACCAAACCGGCTTTATCCCATCGCGGCAGATCACTGATAACATCCGTCTAGCCACCAACATTCTTCAGGACGCTCATATGCACTCCAACCAAGTACTACTTTTTGACATAAAGCATTTGACAGTGTTCTTTGGACGTACCTTAACACGGTATTATCAAAATTTGGATTCAGTGGGGCATTTATACATGGATTTAAAGCCCTACCATCACCCTAAGACCCACATAAAGCTACCGGGTTGTAATTCAGACTATTTTTCTTTGCAGTGTGGCACTAGACAGGGGTGTCCCCTCTCCCCTCTATTGTTTGCACTCGCCATGGAACCCCTGTCTAGGTCCATCTCCAATGACCCGAACATTAAGGGATACACAAAAGGTGGTCGAGAATTTAAACTTAGCCTTTATGCGGACGATGTACTTTTATTTATTTCGGACCCTCTAATCTCCCTCCCCAACCTCATGTCTACTCTAGACTCCTTCCAGAAGCTAACAGGCCTGGGAGTTAACCCTACCAAATGTTCGGCAATGCCCATTCATCTTCCACTACTTTTATTGACCACACTTAAAGAGAAATTCAAATTCACATGGAATCACATATCCCTACAATATCTAGGTATTAAACTTGCCCCTTCTCTCAAACAGATATACTCTTTAAATTACTCCCCGGCTTTCTCTAATGTTAAACTCCTTTTAAATCAATGGTCCTCTTATTGCATATCATTTTTAGGTAGAATCCAAGCAATTAAAATGAACATCCTCCCAAAACTTTTGTTACTCTTTAGGTCTCTACCTCTATATGTTTCTCGCTCAGCTCTATTGATGATACAGACGGATCTGCTTAAATTTATATGGCAAAACAAAAAACCTCGAATGGGACGTTTGATGATGTATAGAACTCAGGTGAGGGGGGGCTTGGGATGCCCGGACCTATGGAAGTATTACTTAGCATCTCGCCTCATTCAATTGGCGCAGTGGCATACCTCCCCCACCTCTATACCGTGGCTACAATTTGAGCAGATCTCGGTGGCTCCTTATTACCTCCCGGGTCTACTGTGGTCCTGCTCCGTATCTCCCAAGGATATCATCCCACTTAACACTATAGTAGGCCAATCACTCTATCTATGGTCCCTTTACTCTAAGTAGTTTAAGCTGCAATCGGGTAGGCCTCTTCTGTCTTCCTTTTTAGGAGAACCTTCCTTCCCTCCGGCCTTTTCTTCCACATCATTCCTGGGCTGGATCGCAAGAGGTTTGGTGAACCTTGAATCTTTGGTGCAGGATGCCTCCGTTTTTTCTTACGCTCACTTGCAGCAAACCCACGCTATGGGCCGATCCGAGTTTCACCAATACTTGCAAATATGACATTTTTACTCAACACTCATTGCAGGTGGAGTTGATCAGTCAAAGACCCCGTTTGAGTTGCTGTGTGGAGAGGCTTCGAGAGACAAGGGGACTGTCACGGAACGCCCCACACTCCGCTTGAGTGCTTCCGTCATATACTGCTTCCTAAGTTCTGGAACACGAGTCCAATGGATCTGGCTATAGGAACCCCAAGAACTAGACAACACCAGTCTTGGAGTACATCAGAACTACTTTTATTTTGAGATCTCACAGACCTTTATACAGCAGGGATGACTCAAAGCTAACCTAATTAACATGAGCTAATTTACTACAAAATGTACCCAGACCAGATGACAGTCTTGTGGGCACCGAGCTTCACACATTAATATAAACACAATAGCTGGAGCTAATTACAATTAACAATACAAACAACAATCTCCCCCCTCCTCAGCCTAGACCATTCGTCTCCTAGCCAGGGCTGGTGGCTAATGTAATCAGCTCTCTCAATTAACATAAACACAGGTTGATAACACCAGCATCTCCTCACAGGATGTGTCCCAGCAGAATGAATCAGTCTTATCAGCAGGGGGCTGCTGGAGGAATCCCCCCTCCCTCTTCAGGGACACAAATCTACAGTAAGGAGTCCCCATACAATATATACATATATACACTACTGAGTCCGATTAATACAGTTCAGACTGGATTTCTCATTCACCTCACAAAGTGTATTGTTCCATTGAAAATCCAGGGCCCATAATCAAAAGGCAACAGGCTTGCATACAGTCCTCTCCAACAGTCTCTGTTCTGGGACTTGGGACACCTCTGTGCTGGCTGTCAGCCACGTAGGGCCAACCTTTTTTTCGGGTGCGCTTCCAGGTACGTTCCACCCTGGATCTTAACAGGGTCCTATATTTTCCCATCCTCAGCCTTCTCCCTCTTCTTTTTGGGTCCCTGGGCTTATTCATTTTTCTTGGGGAAACTCTGCTTTCCCTGATTCTTCCTTTCAACTCACTGACCTCAGCTTTAACCTTCACTATAGGTCCTAATACCTCTCTCTGGTTATCCACGGCAACCATATCATTATTAACAGCACCAATCATTAGCAGATCACCAATTTTGAGATCCCAACTTCCAATATCATCAGTGCTTTTTTCAGAGTTTGTTAGGACCTGTCCTGAGGAGGGACCACACACAGGCGAGTGACTATGCTCCATGGAACTATCACCAAGCTCCACCTCACCTGCTGTCCAATGCTCCATGGGCGGCTGTCCTAACAAACCAACTGATAGAATATGTTTGAAGTGTACCTTGTAATATTGGGGTATTTAGCTCAGTGGTAGATGCATCTTCACGTAGTGAGTCCACAGCAGTCAGTTATCAGGTTTGAGGGCATGGCAGCCCATTTTTATTTACAGGAACAAAATAAAAGTTTATACACAGGATTTCCCACACAGGGGTTCTTCTTCAGTAAATTCATACAACCGAAAATGCCCAGCCTCCTGGCTCCTAGGCTTACTTTGCCTTGCAGTTCCCTGCTGAACCAGCCTACTCCTGGCCTCAACAGAACTCTCCAGACCCCTGGGTTTGCTTACTGTCCCCCAGACTTCAGGACTTCCTTCAGCCCCCTTGGACTTGCTAGTCGCCTTGGCTCTCCCAGCCTCCCAGACCCTTCTCTGGTCTCACAGGCCCTTCTAGCCGTCCCAACCTTCCCAGTCCTTCAGACACCAAGTCCCCTCTTACCAGGGATGTAGTCACACACAGGGCAGACAGCTTTTCAGACACAGGTCTGTCTTGCAGCAGCAAGCTGCACACACTCCACCTTCCTCCACTCTCTGCTCTCACTAGCCCCTCGTTATATGGATATGCTATTATCTGTAGCACTGCAGTCACCTGACATGCAAACTCTGTGTCCATTTTCCATCCCTTTTCACAGTGACAGGGACTCTCACTATTACAACCTCTAAAGCTTCATAACTTCTAGGCTTCTGGTATTATGGCACATAGCTTCCTTGTGGATTGATGGTTATTTCATTATGCTTGGGTTGCACATTTGTTTTGTTTTTCATTATGTATTTCTTTTAGTTCCGATTTATTGGGTACATTATGTATTGTAATGAGATAAGCTATTTGCATTGTATGAGATATAATGTTAAGCTGTCTATGGTTGTATTGTCACTGTACTTCTTGTACCCACAATGCTTGTACACCCAGATGTTATACCATTTTGCAATAAAAACGTTTGTAAACAAAAAAAAAAGGGGATCAACTCCAGAGATAAAACGATAATTCTCCCGCTCTACAAGACTCTGGTCCGGCGCACCTAGAGTATGCTGTCCAGTTCTGGGTACCAGTCCTCAGTAAGGATGTACTGAAAATGGAGTGAGTACAAAGAAGGGCAACAAAGCTAATAAAGGGTCTGCAGGATATTAGTTATGAGGAAAGGTTGCGAGCACTGAACTTATCCCCTCTCAAGCATCTCTTCTCCAGAGAGAATATGATTTCAATTTATGAATACCGTACTGGTGACCCCACAATAGGGATGAAACTTTTTCACGGAACGGAGTTTAACAAGACACGTGGCCACTCATTAAAATTAGAAGAAAAGAGGTTTAACCTTAACCACTTCAGCCTCGGAAGATTTGGCTGCTCAATGACCAGAGCATTTTTTGCGATATGGCACTGCGCCGTTTTAACTGACAATTGTGCGGTCGTAGTGCGCTGTACCCAAACAAAATTGATGTCCTTTTTTTCCCACAAATAGAGCTTTCATTTAGTGGTATTTGATAATCTCTGCGTTTTTTATTTTTTGCGCTATAAACAAAAAAAGAGCAACAATTTTGAAGAAAACACAATATTTTGTACTTTTTGCTATAATAAATATCCCCAATTTTTTTAAAAAAAGCTAATTTTTTTCTCAGTTTATGTCGATATGTATTCTTCTATAAATTTATGGTAATAAAAATCGCAATAATCATATATTGATTGGTTTGAGCAAAAGTTATAACGTCTACAAAATAGGGGATAGATTTATAACATTTTTATTATTTCTTTTTATTAGTAATGGCGGCGATCTGCGATTTTTATCGTGACTGCGACATTATGGCGGACACATCGGACACTTTTGACACATTTGTGGGACGATCGACAATTTGAGGCTATAAAAATACACTGATTATTGTATAAATGTCTCTGGCAGTTACACTAGGGGGCGATCAAGGGGTTAACTGTGTTCCCTGACTGTGTGTTCTAACTGTAGGGGGAGGGGACTGCCTAGCTATTAGGAACTGACTAGCTATTAGAAACTCACGATCTGTCTCTCCTCACAGAACAGGGATTTGTGTGTTTACACACACATGACATTTCCCTGTTCTGACTCTAGTGCCCTTATCAGCACCCCCTGCAGTGCAGCGAGCGCGCCTGCAATCCTGTTTAAAGGAGCCAACGTATAGCTATGACGGCTCACGGGATTGTGCCGACCTGATGCAGTATAATGACGGCAGCTGGTCGGCAGGTGGTTAAACTACATAAAGGATTCTTTAATGTAAAAGCAGCAAAAATGTGGAATTCCCTTCCACAGGCGATGGTCTCAGCGGGGAGCATCGATAGTTTCAAAAAACTATTAGATAAGCACCTGAACGACCACAACATACAGGGATATACAATGTAATACTGACATATAATCACACACATAGGTTGGACTTGATGGACCTACTATGTAACTATATGTAACTATGTAAGTTCAAACCCCCAACGCTTGGCTCCCAGTCCAGCTGTAAGGTCTGAGTCTCAAAGACAGCTAAACCCTCAAACCTTCTTCTCCATAAGGGTGCAGACCTACTTTCCAAAGTTAGGGGGATGTCTGTTAGAATTAGTTAGAATGTGAACACTTGTACAGCTTTCATCTTAGATGCTTGGGTGAGGGAAGAGGTTTACAGGGACTACAAGCTAGAGTTTTGCTTTCTGCTCCCTCCTTGGTTTCTCACCTCCAACCTTCTTGTTCCCACTTGGGCCTTCCGAATTAAGGTGTCATTGCCCCAGTTTCTGTGGTAGAACACTTAAAAAGCACTGAATTCACCAGGTCTGTCCTCACCTACTTTCTTCGGGTAGCCTTCCCAGCCTCTGTGGACATAAGAATGTGTACGTGCATGTCCTAATTTTTCTAGTGCACCAGAGTTTTCTGTCCCCAGTCCTAGCCCTGCAGCACTCTCGTGGCATACTTAGAAAACCTCTTGTTGAGTGTAAAGTAAGAGAAAGTTCTGCGGGACAATACAGACGTAACTGTTCAGGAATTACAATGGTTCAGATGGATCCTGAACTTTCAGGAATCGTTCCTGGAACTGACACATCTTTTCTATATCTCTCCGAATGCAGACTCATGTTCTCCAGTCCTGGAGTCATCTGACTCTTCACTTTTTCTTGAGAGTCCTTGATCTGATAGTAGCCTCTTTCAAGCCAGTCTTTATTACGGTCACACACAGGGATCCAGTGGAGCAAGCAGAAAAGTAGTCAAGAGCATGAGTCATGCATGGTCAAATAAGAGAAGCAGAGTCCATAGAGCAAGCCACGGTCAAAACCAGGGATTAAGCATCAGGGAAGTCCAGAGGCAAGCCAGGTTGGTAACAGTGATCCAAGAAATACAGGAAACACAGGAGCAAGGAGTACTGATAGCTGAAGATCATCTAGCAAACTCTGAGTGCAGCCACTGTCCTTATATAGGGTTTTTTGTGCCAGTTCTGGCAGCAGATGTGCGTTAATGTGCGCCAGTGCGAACGCTCTTTTCTGTGCAAATGAGCATGGTCATGTAAAGTATTGGCAACTATGCCAGGTCTTTTCAACACATGCACATTTTTATTCTGCTGTCTCCTTTTCAGCACATACTCATGTTTCTTCCAAATAGCACCCTAACATATATGCTTAAGCTGCTGCAGCCACATCATGGCACAGCACCTCAGTGTACTGCAGTCCTAACTCTATAATTTTGTGTGCAAACTAAACCCCTTGTTTTTAACGTGAACTGTTAGACAGGGTGAATTTAGTTTGTTGCAGGTTGGATGGTAAGTGAGCTGGGAAACTTTCGTTTGTTGTTTTTTGACATGCGTCATCCTTCCATGTGCTCCTTGCTGCAAAGGCCAATTATAGGTTGGGATGGCTGCCATTTGTTTGTACTGGATTTGGTACTCCGACCTGATAAGTCTCCTGACAGAGGTTTACCATCCTGATTCCCGGTCACTTAGGCTTTCACTCTAGGAAATTTTCAATGAGACAATGTTTTGCTTAGCGTCTTTTAAGGTTCTTTGCAGTAAAAGCAAGGATGCATAGAAACCTCTATAGTGTATGCTTTACTAAGCAAAAAAAAGAAATGCTGTACTGTCACGTACCTGGTGGCGGAGCCCAGAATGCAGGGAGTGGCCTCTCGTATGCCTCTGGCTCAGGAACCCCTGATAGAGGAAACAGGGACTCAAAAGCGCAGGGGGCCACAAGTGCCTGGCAGGTGGCAGGTGTAAGGGCTGATCCGGACCTCTGATATAGCTGAAGGAGAGCTTGCAGGTACACTGGAGCAGCAGTAGACAGCAGGAGGTGTTCTGTAGTTCGGCAGAAGCACTGGAACAGCAGACTGGAAGGAGATGCACAGGAACTAAGCAGGAACACTGGAACAGCTGGCTGTGAGGAGAAGCACTGTAGTCAGCAGGAACTCAGGAACAGCAGACGGTGAGGAGGTGTTCTGTAGTTCGACTGGAGCACTGGAACAGCAGACTGTAAAGAGGTGCACTGGAACTAGGCAGGAACACTGGAACAACTGGTTGTGAGGAGAAGCTCTGTAGTCAGCAGGAACTCAGGAACAGCAGGCAATGAGGAGGTGTTCTGTAGTACGGCTGGAACACTGGAGCAGCAGACCGTACTAGCGGGGTCAGACAGGCCGGGTCAACACTGGCGGGCAGAGCAGGTACCAGACAGAGGCAGAAGAGTAGTCACAAGTACAGACCGGGTCGGCAACAGGCAGACAGCAAACAAACCGTAGGAAGAGGCAGGAGAGTAGTCAAACAAGCCGGGGTCGGGGACTGGCAGCAAACAGGAGTAGTCAGGAGCAGGCCGGGTAGACAGGAATCAGGTAGGCAGGTTTACTAGTAGCTTAGGGTCACAGGAAACGCTGTAGACCAGACAGCAAGAAAGCATGCTGACAGGCTCCTTTAAATAGGCCTCTTGGCGCCAATAGCTGTCACACTGCGCATCTGCGCGCACCTGCGCATACCCGTGCCCAGACCGTACGTGCCTGCTCGCACCATCTCGCACCCGCACGCACCCACTGGCTCTATTGACAGGAATTCTGTGCACAGATCTTCTGCCAGCAACTGTGTTAACAGGATGTCTTTCATGACATGTACATACAATCGTAAGACAAACAATTCAAGACATACAACACACATTACAGGATATGCCTACAAGATGCACAAGTTATCTATGCTTCCTAGCAAATAAGCATGTACAATCTTTGTGATAGGCATGGACTAAACAGT
This sequence comes from Aquarana catesbeiana, assembly GCF_042186555.1. Lineage (NCBI taxonomy): Eukaryota > Metazoa > Chordata > Amphibia > Anura > Ranidae > Aquarana > Aquarana catesbeiana. Next base: position 160,840,993 of record NC_133329.1, read on the forward strand.
TACTTAAAGCGGTGCTCCACCCAAAAGGGGGAAGAGGGTACCTGATTTTGACAGGTACCCCCTACATCCCGAAGTCTTCTGGGACACATGACAGGTCCCAGAAGACTTTAGGACCAGTCACAGAATGCAGCGCTGCTCGTGCATGCGCAGTGGGCACCTGGCTGTGAAGCTGCAAGCAGTCAGCCGGGTGCCCATAGTAAAGATGCCGACAAGAGAGAACACAACTGGGGTGAGAACACCACTGGATCATGGGACAGGTGAGTGGCTGTTTATTAAAAGTCAGCAGCTATAGGTTTTGTAGCTGCTGACTTTTCATTTTGAGACTGGAGCTCCGCTTTAACTTGTTTCTTCCTGGTGAGGGAGTCTTCTCCCAGGATCCTCCAGACTACTTGTTGCTTCTTTTGTCTCTAGCACATGGCTGTGTCCACGTCCTCTTTTTCCTCCCCTACTTTCTATAGCATAATTTCCTGTGATGAGCTACATTAACCAGTCCAACGGGTTCGTTAGCATATCAATAGGGGAAATTTTAACATCCAAACAATACATGGTCTTAAAATGATATTCCATATTTATGCTATAAAAATCGCTAAAATAGTCATAGCAACACTTTCCACCTCTTGATTTATATAGAATAATATAGGAAAAATGGAAGCATATAATTTCTTAACAGCTCTTAAAGCCTTTGTCCAGGAAAGGGCAAAATAAACCCCCCCCCCCGTATTGTAAATTGGAGGGATTTTTTTTTTCCTTTTGACCTCCGTATGTTCTGAGTGATCATACTTTTGTCCCTGCACAAGCTGCAATGTTCTTTTAAGCAGGGGTGACAATGTCCTTGGGAGTCTGTGTAACACAAATGGAAGGAAAATTTCAGATGAAAGTCAGTTGTCCTCCAGGCCATAAGGAAACATTCAGATGAAACGCCACTCCTATTCAGCTGTCATTAGGAAATCATCTGCATCTTTCTCATGCTCTCATCTTTTCTTCTGGTCTGCCTCATCTTATCTGGCCTGGTCATCTGCACTGCCTGCTCCACCGCTCGATGTTTGTTACCTTAAAAAAGTAAAAGACAAACGCAGATTCTGATTTTCAATACTCTTCAAAAACTGCTGTTTGAACCTATTAGAGACTTTCCTATCTCCACATTCACCCACAAAGTGGTGTTCTTGTACCCATCAACTCTGCAGGTGAGTGTCCAAACTGATGGCCTTATCTTAGTGACAAGATGGTGTTGAGGCCTAGGTTTTTCTTCTTATCTAAGGTAGTCTCTGCCTTTCACTTCCACCAGAGCATTGTTCTTCCATCACTCAGACTTTCACAGCCTGAACCGCATCCAAACAATGAAGGGAAATTTATTTTTGGTGGACTAGAGCCAAATTCTCAGCGACTGCATATTTCAGAAAGACCAATTCCCCTTTTGTCATCCTGGATGGTCCCCATAAGGGTTCTCTGAACATTCATCCCACATGGTGCACGCTACTAGATCTTTGAGTGCTTCTTGGTCTTTTTGAAATCATGCAATGGTTTCCCAGATTTGCAAGGCTGCCACCTAGTCTGACATTCACACATTTTCTAAGTTCTACCAGGTAGAAGTTGAGGACTCATCTGATGCCAACTTTGAATGTAAGGTCCTCTAGGCTGTTATATGAGCTGAAAACAGTCACCAATTCTGTTGTTTTTCTTGGGCCTTTTATTGTTTGTTTGCTGTGTTGCTCACCCCTCAGTTGGACTGCTTTTGGACATACCAAAGATGAATGACTTCCTGTATCCCCTAACAGACAAGAAAGAAAATAGGATTTTTGTACTCACCATTAAATCCTTTATTTGGAGTCCATTGAAGGACACAGGTCCCACCCGTCAGTGTTAAAAATCATGCTCTCAGGAATGCATTGCTACAAAACTGAAGCATGCTGGTAGTAGAAGGGATTATCCTGGGTTGGCCTACCATTTTTCTTTGCCAGCATCCAATCCTTCTGTGGGCAGCAGTATAACCAAAGGTGAAAAACTTTTTGTGCCCTCAGTGGAGAAGAAGAAAAGGATTTTATGGTAAGTACAAAAATCCCATCATACTATATATTATTTATAACTCAGTATACTGTATGTTAGAAAACCTATATACATTTTAACATAGTACAAGCAGAAATCAGAGAAACCAGAAAAGAGTTTTTTTTTCCCTTCCTTACCCTATGTGTGATGTTCTTAGAAAAAGAAACACACATTGCAACATATTACTGTTTCCACCAGATGGCAGTAGTGTTTTATATTTCAAGATTCTTAATGTTGAAATACCAATTTATAGTTTACACATACATTTCAAAACTTTGCCTATTTTTTTTCCATGGAAATATCCCTTTTTTGTTTTAATAAATAAACACTGATACTTTCTTTTTCTCTGTTAGATTCAAATTGATTTATTATCTTGCCTTGTTTTGAACTCTGTATATCAGACTTTGTTAAAAAATGTTTTAAATGGTATAACAATTTTAAAGAAATAATTAATGAGACATGATACAAAAGAAAATGTATTTAAATGTGATCCTGGTGTATGACCATATCAGTGACATGAACTAATCTGCAAAGTTGGCCTTGAGTAAGTTTCTGTTCAAATATTAGCAGCCATCATAATAAAACTTAATTTTAAGGTCATTTTTATTTTACTCTGTTAAAAAAAATAGCTGTATTTTTACTGAGGCTTTGAAAGGGCAGTACAAACAGTACCTAATTGTCATGAAAACATCAAAAGAAAGGAAAGTGCACAATCAAAAGCTTTACACATTTAAGTAGATAGCAGAATTCATATTCTAAAGTGAACCTTTCACTGCTTATTTATTCAGACCTCCCCATTGCCAAACCTTGCTGTAAAAGGAAAATAAAAAACTGTGGGGGGGGGGGGGGGGGGTAACTAATTATACTCACCTTTCCTCTGGCTTATGCACTGCAGTAGGTAATGTCCACATGCCAGAGAATGCTGAGTACTTCAGATCAATTGAGAAGATGCTTTTACAATGTACTGAGATCTAGGGAACTCAGTATTTCCCAAGATATAATTCTGGAGTTAATATGACATCTCCCTTGCCTAAATGCTATAGATGGAAGCCATAGATCTTCACTAATGGCAGGAATACACGATAAGAAAATTGGGCTACAACTTCTGTTCTGCGAACGATCATTTGATTCTCTACTCGTTGATGCCCAGCAAGTAATATCCGATAGATATTGTGAACGAAAAAGACTGATTGAAAATATGCAAAAATTGTGTCGTATAGTTTGCGTACAAACCATATTCTATTCGTTGGTGTGAAGGTGGTCCGTAAAACATCTCTTGAACATTATCATGCATGAGCGGAACTAGTAGACGACCCCACTTGTACATGAGAGGACAACACTACATATGAAATTGATTGCTCTTTTAAAGATTTTATTTGATTGGTTAATGTTGGCGACGATTTCGACCAACGAAATCATCGCCGTTTAGTCGATTTTCTGAATAAATTCTCTGGCCTGGCTTTGCTCTTTTAGTGCAAGGTCAGCTTTACATATGAAAAGAAGGAGAAGGGTAGTACCGCGCTATGGACTAAATATTAGGATTTAAATACGTTATAGGAATAACAAGCTGCTGCCTCCACTGGAACCACCTGCCAAAGCAGATGTCAGTGGATAATGTAAAGTAAGTAATAGGAGTGGGTATGGCGCTGCTAATGAGGTAGAATATATATTGTGCAAAAAAGTGGTAAACAAAGTGACGAGCAAAGGTAATTAATATTATAAATCAAATACAACATATTAGTTCATCTTGAGTAGACAATATAAAATATATTAATGTGAAAGGAAGTCCATAAATGGTGAATCAATGTTATCCGATGCGTTTAGTCCCACCGAACATCATCACACCCCAGATGATGTTTGGTGGGATAAAACACGTCAAGAACGTTCGTGGCAATTGCTCTAAACATTTTTGGAGACAAGCTTGTTTTTATTCGATTTCTTGTAAGTGTAAATCCCCCCCTTTTTTAATAAAAAGACCATACAGAGTTACACTATGTGGATTTTATTTATCTTACATGTCTAATGCCACGGGATAACCTCACACTTGAGATACACTTGCCATTCACCACAGAGGGATCGCCTGTTCCATATTCAAGTCCATCCTCCACTCTTTGCCTTCCATACGGATGATTTCATTGAGGTTTTTGCCTCAACAGTGCTTGCTTGACCCACATGCTATACAGTGTGTGTGTTCATCTTGTCTGGTAAGCGTGCCAACCTTTTTTTTTTTTTTTTATCGTTTGCACTTCATGATCAAGTATTTTTCAAGGTTCATCACTTCAATTGATTCGCCATTTATGGACTTCCTTTCACATAGTTACATAGATAGTAAGGTTGAATAAAGACACCAGTCCATCCAGTTCAACCTGAGTGAGCGCCCACAATTGTCCCCATCCCCGCACACTGCGCCCCATCAAGATGCCCATCAACTATATATTATTATTATTTTTTTTTATATATTTAAGATACCCATATAGCGCCATCAATCTACACAGTGCTCCACACACACCCACACCGGGCCCCACCCCCAAGGGTTCCACAATCCAAGGTCCCCAACTCACACCCATACACCAGGGCCAATTTTTGGACAGAAGCCAATTAACCTAACAGCATGTCTTTAGAGTATGGGAGGAAAACGGGGTACCCGGAGGAAACCCACGCAGGCACAGGGAGAACATGCAAACTCCAGGCAGGTAGTGTCGTGGTTGGGATTTTTACTGCTAGGTGAGAGTGCTATCCACTACACCACTGTGCTGCCCAAATTAATTCACATTAATATATTTTATATTGTCTACTCAAGATGGACTAATATGTTATATTTGATTTATTCATTTAGATTTTTCACTTTATTGTCTGCAATACAATGTTCACATTAATCTATCTCTGAGCGCTACACTATTTATTTTCCTATTTTGTTTACACTTTGTGTCTAGTGAAGTTGGCAGCTCACCCAGTTCTCTTTGTGCAATTTTCTCTTATATAACAATTAATATCATATATCATGAAAATGTGCAAAAACTGCAATATATATGCCAGCAAAGGCAAAAACTGTGCAAATAGGTAATTATTGGTTTATTTGCACCATATTTGCTTATGTAAACATTCTATATGATTCATGAATGAATACAAAAAAAAGTCTCTCAGTGTTCAAATGTATAAAAAACAAAGTTCATAAACATATATAAAAACATTTCATGTGCATAAAATGTAAATAATATAAAGTCCACTGGTGTAAAAAAACGTGATAAAAAATCAAAGTCTCTAAATTTAATAAGTGAAGAACAGCTCTGCAATATCCACACAAGCGGGCTGTGTGTCACTTGTGCTCCCCCTTATGTGATTGCACTGACCAGCTAGAAATCCCCACTTAAGGGGTAGCGCGCTTTCACAGTTGTGAACAGGTCTTTCCACGGGTGTCTCACTCTCATTATCGTGTTTTGTCATATAGGTATCATGTAGGGATAATAAAAAGCCTCCATAGCGTAATTCGGTAAACCATTTAATGGGTATGAAGGTAAATATTGCACTTACATCAGGTAAAGGGTAAGGAGCATTAAAAAGCAGGAAGTCCGGCACTCGCTGCGCTCCACGGACCCAAACCGAAAATGACGTAATGACGCTCTAGTTCCGACTTACGCGTTTAATCTAATCTTAGTAGATTTATAATAACATATTAAATGTGGTTAAATTCACGGAAAATGCATGTAAATGTGGAAAAAAATGATATATGCATCTACTTTTATTAATTACATGGAGTTATAAGATCACAATATATTTTACAATACTGGTGAATTATTTTGGTAAGTTGACGTGGACCTTTACCCAAAAAGAAAAGTGCAGCTCAACCTCTTCTTCCCCTTAGCCTCTAACACACTTACAGTATTTTTTTCTCAGTGAAAGGGTACCTTTTTTGATAGTTACTCGCTCCCACTTCCTCAATATTTGTCTAGGCGAGAATGATTTTCATTCCAGCTCACCTGGCTACCTGCAGCCTCCTGGGACACATCACACATTCAACAAGTCTGCAGAACCGTAGGCACTATCGTGCCTTGTGCATGTGCAGTGGGGAACCGAATGTGAGACATTAGGGAGTCACAGCCAGCTCCCATATCTAAACAGTCTAAAGTGGGGAAGACTGATCTGGGCTGCAAAATATCTGGTTCTTAAACGTCAGCAGCTACAGTATTTGTCATTTTTTTTACAACCTGAGTTCCTTTTTAAGTATTAAGGTTCAAGTTACTGAATGGTTACATGTTAGGGAGAGATTCTGTTAGAGAGATGATACTTAGAAACTGTTTTACACTTTAAAAACTATTCCAAATAATGCACTCAGTCATGGTTGTGATTGTTCTCACCAAAGAAAATCTTGTGCATAAAGCAGATGAATCATCACAGCTCCTACCTCTGAATTTACTTTCATTAATTATTGTTATAGTGATGGTGCTGTTGCTGTGTTCCTTGGATAAACTAAGTCAGACATTCACTACTTTGAGTGGTTCTTGTCTATAGGAAATGTGTCAGAATATACAGAAAGTGGAAAGTCCTGTTCATCTTGCATATTATTTAATGTATGAAAATCTTAATTTAGCACTTCGATGGAAATATGGAGCAGACCTAGCAGACTATATTCAAGTATGGTTTTCTTGTCCTATTATCCAAGTTTTTGGAAAAAATATGAAAAAGATTAAAGCTGAAGTTTAGGTATTATTTTCCTTGCATAGTTAAATTGGTCAAGTTTGGACCAATGTAGGTAGGCATATCTCATTCCTGAACAATCCTTATGGAAGCTGGAAACCGTTGTAGAAATTACCACTACTACCCTTTTTGCAGCTGGGTCTGGTGCCACCAGTCACAAAATGCCTTGTATTTTTTCAGTGAATTCAAGAAGTTCTCTGATTGGACTAAGTGAAGAGGCAGGCGGTGTCATAACTCCTCTCCTCTTCTAAATTTGAAGGTTCCACTATAAGACAAGAAGTTAATATTGTGGTTATTTACAAAATTCAGCAAAAATTAAAAAAACAAAAAAACAAAACAAAAATAAAGTAATGTAATTAGGAGTCAAATATAGATATGTGGTTGTACTTCCTGCATGCTCTTAATGCAGGACAAGAATAGCTCAAAAGAGGTGACCAGGTGTCTAATTAATAATGAAATTACATCGTGTTAAGCCAAGATTCGTTTTTTTTTTCTGATATGAGCATATATTAGTCACAGTAATTGTGCTAACCAGGATTTGACTGGCATTATAATTTACTCAGTTTATCAAGCGTACCTTTTATGATTCTTTGCTATCATGTGAAGTGATGTGTTAAATACGGATGTTTTAAAGCCGGATGCTTGTGGTAAAAAGATGATGTATAAAAATAACACTCTGGGGATAGCTACTGAATCCTGTGCAGGAATACAGATCAGACTGTATCAGCTCAACTGTGTATTTCATCTGTGTATTCTCAAAATAGCTAGTAGAGATAAATTACAAGAATAACATTTTACCTGGATTATGCTCATTTGCCCAATGCAAATTTTTGTGAGCTTTAGTAGTTTGCATAAAAGGATTTTTTCATATTTTTCAATTCCTGATAACCTTGAAGCACCCTTTCTTGCAAACATTCAATCCTATATAAAACTAATGCAGGAGCATGTTTTCTGATTGTACAGGTGCTGGACAATCCCTTTCACTGTTAATCAGTGCTGTTGTCAGTCATAGTCAAAAAGCATTAAGCTTCTGTGTTTTCACAGTGCTGTAATATTATCATTATCACCATTCATCATAGTCACAGAATCAGACTTCTAATTGCCAGCATTTATAGCAAACAGTAACAGTCACTCACTACCTGGGGTGCTATAAATGAACAAAAATGACACAGGTTTGTCTAGATGTTGCACCAGTTCACATACAAGAAATAGATAATCAGGGACAGTTAATGGTTTACCAGTGACTAGGGATGAGCACTTGTTTGGTCTGAACTTAGGTTTGGATTGACTTCCGAAGCAAGTTGTATCTACCCCTAAATCAGCACCCAATCAGCCGTGGCTTGGACATTACCCACCCCTCAGCCACACATAATAAAGGGGTTAAAGTAAAACTAAAGGCTCAATACTCACCTGTCCAACAATCAGTGCTGGCATTTTCTTCTGAGTGCCAGTCCTCTGGCCTCTTCATTTGCCCACGGGATGACTTCACTTCTGCACATGCATATCCTAGCACTGAGAGACCAGCCTGGTGTTTTAAGCTGAGCTGCTCATGCACAGCTTAATTTACAGTGTCAGAGAAGACTGGTAGGGGCATTTTATTGCAGAAGAGACAGTGGGGTTGATTTACTAAATCTGGAGAGTGCAAAATCTAGTGCAGCTGTGCATGGTAGCCAATCACAGGTGTAAGTCTTTTCTGCAATAAAAGCCTGCCTGCTCGCTGTTTGTTACAGTAGAACTTCAGTTCCGCTTTAAAGTAAACCTGTGCTGTGCCCGTACTGGGATTGTTCCAGTGCTGTCTCATGGAGTTGATGGGGTTCGTTCTTCACTCTTGCGACCTGTTTTCTGCCGACAGCGGGCTCAGCTGGTCCAGGCTTTACAGTTGGGATCCACCCAGGTGCCCGGACCGGCAGTTGGCTCGGCTTCTCAGCCGCGCCGCTGGGAGACTGAGCTAGCCACTCCCTCCCCAGCCTAGTGCTCCAGTGAGCCCTGAAGGAGCAGAGCAGAGAGCTGGTGACTAACAGTCACGGCTCTCTTTTAAGAGTGGAGAGGAGAACTGAGCGATCAGCAGTGCAAAGGTGGCGGGGGACAGATGCAGCATCGGATCATATAATGTTTTTATCTATATACCCCATACTTCTCTTTTAAAGTTTTTGTTACCCTAAAAAAAAAATGGATCCTGTTCTTTTAACCACTTCAGCCCCGAAAGGATTTACCCCCTTAATGACCAGGCCATTTTTTGCAATACGGCACTGCATTGCTTTAACTGACAATTACACAGTCATGCGATGTTGTACCCAAACAAAATTGATGTCCTTCTTTTCCCACAAATAGAGCTTTCTTTTGGTGGTATTTGATCACCTCTGCGGTTTTTATTTTTTGTGCTATAAACAAAGAGCGACAATTTTGAAAAAAAACAAATATTTTTTACTTTCTACTATAATACATGTAGGAGGCGTCTTTTTTCTTCCGTCACCCCGCCAAGAAAGCACCGCGATGTACACCAGCTTGCCAGTGGAGGGAGGGAGAGCGAGAGAGCTGCCTCTCATGTCTGGGGGGATTTCTTCCCCCCTCCTTCTCCCTGTTTCACTGACTCACTGAATCTAATGTAATATGAGCTGACTTACACAGAGCTGTTCACTCTGCAGCCTCCTATGTGTCCCTATTGGCAGGAGGAAGAAAGCCAATAAAAGGAGCAGTTACAGGAGCCAATCAGAGGGACTTTAACAAGCTGCAGGAAGTAGCTGCAAAGGACTCTGGAATATTAAGTCCCAGCATAGACGACCTCACTGAATTTTACAGAGGCAGGACTGCAAATCCCAGCATTCTCTGTGGGCAGGAAAGTAAAGGACTCCATTTTAATTCCTGAAGAGAGTCAGTCACAATGAGGCAGTGAAAGAGATCAGACCTGTAGGAGAGATGCTGTCTTCAGATGATCTCCCCGCGCAATTCAAGCCTCCACCGCCAGTCGGGACATCCAACCTGAGAGAGGGGGGGATTCCAGGTGCATATCGGGGCGCACCTGCACCAACAGTGAAGCATTCCAGTGTGAGGTGACTAGTCGGGTCACCAAGAAAGCCAGCTGTTCCAGGACGTTCGTTTGGGCCTTGATCACAGGATTTGGTGAGATGGCATTTTGCCCATCTGCAGGGAACAGAGACACTGCACCATAGGAGTAGTATGAACACTGTATACAGACATCATTGCTGGTAGTCATCTTGCTGTCACTTGTAGTGCCACAGGGATAAGGAATAAGGCTGAGGGTGTTATTAGGGTTGAGAGGCACAGGTTTATCCCTTATCCACAGGGATAAGGAGTAAGGAATAAGGCTATTCATTTCTGGGACACTGTATACTGACATCATTGTCCTCTCACCTTGCTGAGTAGGATCCTGCTTGTTTCACTTGATATGCTGGGCCAGTTGTGTTTTTGTACAGGAGTTAAAGTGCACCAACGAGAGTGGCTAGCTGAAGACACCAAATCGTATCTTTTGTTCAAAAGGACTGAAGCTACTAGTGCCATACGGATCCACACACACATATTCAGTGCTCTGCATATGCATTGGGTGTAGTTAAGCCATTACTTGTTGACTTGAATAGGTGTTTAAAGTTGGGCCTGTGATGTCAGGAGACAGAAGAGAGAGTCCTGACACAAAGGGAGTCATTCCTCTGCTCTCCTCCTGCCTGGACTCATAGAGCCAACCTGAGTAGAGGTAACCAATTTAAAGTGCGAGTGGTCTGCAAGTGCACGTAGTTCTGCGAGTGTACGTAGGTCTGCGAGTGCATGTAGGTCTGCGAGTGGTCTGCGAGTGCATGTAGTTCTGCGAGTGCACGTAGTTCTGCAAGTACCTGCGTATTGTCTTGTTGAGTACCTGTGTATTGTCTTGTTGAGTGTTAGTGTCAGGAAGCTAGTTGTTAAGTAATTTGGACAGGGTATAATCCCCAATCCTCATTAAATTTAATAGGTACGATGCCCGGCGGGTGTGGAGAGGCGACTCGTTGTACATCTTGTGGTATGTATGTGTTCCTTGATCATCTGATCGAGGGTGAATACTGCTGTGCAAAATGCAAGCGCATTGTTTCCCTGGAAGCCCAGGTTCTGAATCTGGGGAAGCAACTGTCAGCACTGAGAAGTCCCTCCATACTAAAGGAGAGCCAGGAACATACACAGCAGGTGCTGGCAGGAGCCAGCACCTAGGCAGGTGGAGACAAAGAGGTGCAGGCACTAGCAAAGAGTAGATGGCAGACAGTCAGGAAGGGTAGAGGGGGAAGTGCCAGGGAGGCCAATCCAGGGCTGGAGCATCCCAATAAGTACACTCCATTGAGTGACATTGGTGAAACCAGTCAGGGACCAGGGGGAAATGAAGGGAAAGGAAAGACAGATTCTGGTGGTAGGGGACTCAATTCTTAGAAGGAGGCCAATGTGTAACAAAGACCTAAAGCGCCGAACAGTATGTTGTCTACCGGGCGCTCGTGTTCGGCACATCACGCATCTGGTGTACAGATTACTGGAAGGGGCTGGGGAAGACCCAGCTGTCATGGAGCACATTGGCACCAATGACAAAGTCAGAAGCAGATGGAGTGTCTTTTTTTTTTTTTTTTTGCCACGTCAGCGAGGAAGTTTACCACAGGAATTGATTTTTCAAATAGGTAATATTCAAAAATATTTCCCTTTTATCATCACATCATTGTGGCTTTGAATCTGTTTCATTACTTAAGTCATTTTATTACAAAAGAAAAAAAAAAAAACACACAACAATATAATTCAAATTAGTTACTATTACTTTCTTCCTGGCTTACTCCCCCCCCTCTCCTCCCCCCCCTTCCCGAGACCGAACCTCTTCCCTCCCCAGACTTCCTCTCTAACTTCCCATTTGCTCACCCTGACCACCCCTACTTCCATTTTCATCTTGATCTGTGGCGAGATCTACCCTCTCCTTTACTCTAAGTTGTCCACATCTCAAACGCTCTTGAGGAATTTTTAAATTTTTCCCATACTCCCCACTTTATCTTGTAGACCTCCATTTTTGTCCCTTCACTAAACCTCAGGTACTCTAATTCCTGTATCTCCTTTATTTTATTAAACCATTCCCTCATGGTTGGTCTTTCTTTACTTTTCCAGTTTTTAGGAATTAGGCTTTTAGCTGCGTCTATAAGATGGGGCAGAAGTGTTCTAAGATAAGTTTTAGTGGGCATATCACTCAGGTGAAATAGAAATATCCCAGGATCTTTTGGCAGGTCAAACTGAGTAATCTCCTTAATATATTTTCTAATCTCATCCCAGAAGATTCCCATTTCAGGACATAGCCACCACATATGGGCCATCGTCCCTATTTCAGTACATCCCCTCCAGCAGAGCTGAGATTTTTCCCCTTGGATTTTATGCACCCGATCCGGCATCAGATACATTCTTGTCAGACATTTGAAATTTAGCTCTAACAGGTTACTATTAACCGATGTGGCCGAGACTCTCTTCAGTATCATAGATACTTCTGTCGCTGATAGTGGTTTTCCTAGCTCCTTTTCCCATTTCCCAATAAAGGCCTGGAATATGCGGCCTTCTCAGTTCAACCAATATTTTATATATCCGGGAAAAACCACCTTTTTCATCTACATCCATACATATTTTCTCTAGCGGGAGTAGGTTTCTTATTGTTCTAATTGGTTGAGGTAAGGATTCTATAAAGTGCTTTAATTGATTATAGCGCCATGGATTGATGATTATCTTATCTCTCCTATTCTTAAGCTCTTGTATTGGGCATATTCTACCTCCATCCATTACATCTTTCAGTTGTATATTATCCTCCAGTAGCCATTTACCAAACCACTTCTCCTTCCCTGGTGAGAAGTAATCCACATCTTTAAGTGGCATTAACGGTGAGTTATACTCCCAGTGTTCCCTTTTGTGTAAAGTGTCCCATGTTTTAAGTGCATGCCTAGTGATTTTGTGAGTTCCAATACTATGTTTTCTAGATTTTGGTGTGCTCCATATAATTTCGTGCAATTTTGTGTTACTAATTTTGTTTTCGATTACTACCCAGTGTTTTTCTTTATTTTTAACCCAATCTACCACTCTCGCTAGTGCAATGGCTTCATAGTATTTCCGAATGTCCGGTGCTCCCCATCCCCCTTTACTTTTAGTGTTTATTAATTGGGTGTATTTTAAGCGGGGTGTTTTCCCTTTCCATATAAATCTTAGTAACATTGAGTGTAGTCTTTTAAGATATGTAGGTGGCAGCGTAATTGGGAGCATTTGCATTTTATACGTTATTTTTGGTAATAAGACCATTTTGAAAATATTTATTCTTCCCGCCCAAGACAGTTGTCCCTGCTGTATTCTATTTAATTCTGATTTAACCTCATTCATAAGCGGCATGAAGTTCGCCTGATATAGCTTTTCAATAGATGTTGTCATTTTAACTCCTAAGTAGTTTAGAGCTTTTTCCCCCCACACAAAGGGGAAATATTTTTGGTATGGGTAGTCCCTCGTCTTATTGGGATTTATATCTAGCACTTCTGATTTAGTTGGATTTACTTTAAAGTTAGATAGCTTCCCATATTCTATTAAGGTGGCCATAATGTTCGGGAGGGAAATTCTTGGGCGTGTTATATAGAGCAGAATATCGTCTGCAAAGGCAGCGAGCTTGTACTCAACGCCACCTATCATTACTCCTCTAATGTCCAAGTTCTGTCTAATCCTCGTAAGAAGGGGTTCCAGTGATAGCAAGAAAAGCATGGGAGAGATTGGGCACCCCTGTCTTGTTCCATTGTACATATTGAAGGACTCAGACAGGATCCCATTTATCTTTACTCTCGCTGATGGCCTTGAGTACAAAGCCCCTATCCACTTACAGATCTTCTCCTTTTTATTGTTTGCTTTACTCTATCCGCAATTGCTCTTGCAAATAGTTTTGTATCCACATTTAATAAGGATATGGGCCTGAAACTAGAACACAGTGTGTCATCTTTTCCTTCTTTGTGTATAATCGCTATGTTGGCTGCTAGTGCATCTCTACTCATTTCCCCCTTCTCTCCTATCTCATTCATATAAGAGCATAATTTTGGTGCTAAGTAATCTTGATATTTTGTGTAGTATAATGCTGTCAGCGCATCTGGACCTGGGCTCTTGCCTATTTGTGTCTCTCTAATAGCCTTCCTTACTTCGAACTCTGTAATGGGGTCCTCCAGGGATGTTCGCTCCTCTTCAGTTATTTTTAACATTCCAATTTCTTTTAAATTTTCTCTTGTTTTTGTTCCTTCTCTTTGCTCGTAACATTTTTGTTTATAGAGTACAGTTCCCCATAGAATTCTTGAAAAGTCTTTGCTATATCTACGTCTTTATATCTAATTTTACCTGATTTAGTCCTTTTTTTATCGACATATTTATTACTTTTCTTTTTACTTAATGCCCTTGCCAGGAGTCGACCAGGTCTATTACTAGCAATGTATCTTTCTTTTTTGACTAGATTATACTTCTTTCGATTTTCTAATTCTATCTGTTGTCTCATGGCCTCTCTAGATCTATATAGTTTTTCCAAGATCCCTCCCTCCCCCGTCTTCTTGTGTTGTTGTTCTAGCTTTATAACTTCCTCCTGTAGCACACGAAGGTTCTTTGCCTGTCTCCAGTTATTGTACCGAGGTTTTTGTGTATTTTGTTTTATTCGTAACATCACCGGGGCGTGATCTGAAAATGTTACAGATCCTATATTTGTGCTTTCTACCTCTTCTAAGTACCTATGGTCTACAAAAAAAAACATCACACATCTACTAGCTGACAATGATGTAGTTTTTTCTTAAGTTTATTCATCCATACACCTCCAGTCCCCCGAACATGCGACGTGCTATCTCTACCTGGCTCAAGGCATAAATTTAAATCTCCTGCCACAATAGCCCTCCCCCTCTTGAAACCATCAAACTTTGATAAAACTCCCAATGCATATTTTCCTGGATTGGTGTTTGGGCAATATATATTGGCTAAAGTATATTCCTTCCCATTCAATTTGCCCCTCAGGAACAAAAAACAGCCCTCAGGGTCAATTAATCTCTCCTCTATCTGAAAACGAATTTCCCTTGCAAAACCAATCGCCACCCCTTTTGCACCCCTTATCGGGGAGTCACTATATATCCAAAGCGGGTAATCCTTAGAGATTATTCTCTGGTTTCTCCCCAGATATAGGTGCATCTCCTGGAGGAAAACCACCTCCGCTTTAATGGATCTCAATTCGCCCATTATGTTCGCACATTTTATGGGCGAATTGAGGCCCCTCACATTATATGTAACTAGCTTTATTCCGGCCATTTATTCTGCTTTTCTAAACCATACAACAAGAGAGAATGAGGTTTGTACCGGTCTCGCCCCTCCCTTACCCCCTCTTCCCACCCCCCCACCCCCCCCTTTTGGGGGTATTGGACCACCCGGTGGCCCCATTAACCGTGGCCCTACACCCTCCACCCGGCCCTGCGGTTATCCCCCCGAGGGTTGAGCTCAGTGGGGCAATCCTTAAATCCCCTAGCCCACCCCGGGATTTACCAGGCCATCCTCCCCCCTCCCTTCCGCCACCGCCCCCCCCAGCCGCCCCAAGGTATCCCGCCCATCCCCCCCTGCCCCCGCAGCCCAAGGCCCAAGGCCCCTCCCCCCCCACACCCGCCAGGCCACATGTTTTCCAAGCCCAAAGACTAAATTTGCTATGCATTCTTTCTAATTATTTTGACTTTTGTTTACACTCCCTTCCTATTGTATACTGGTTTCCAATTTTGAGGGTCCTCAGCAATGTCCTGACTTCCTATTTTCTCCCACCATCCTGGAATTTCCACAAGTGGGATATCCAGTCGCTGGCAGAAATTTTGAGTCTCCTCTGGAAATCTCAACGTTGCTGAGCGCCCGTCCTTTCGCCCAATCAGGCATGCTGGGAAGCCCCAGGAATATTGCACGTCTCGGGCTTTAAGTTGAGCCAATAGTGGTTTAAGGACTCTTTTCCTTGTCCGTGTCTCGGTGGCAAGGTCTGGGTATATCTGTAGATTGGACTCTCCATATTTCACTGGTTGATTATTTTTCAGGCTTGCCTTTATTTTCTCCTTGTCTTGATAATTGTGGAACCTCACAATCACATCTTGTGGAGCCTCCTTACTTATCTCAGCTGGTTTCCTGATTCTATGCACTCTGTCCAGTTTAATTTTCTTATTATTTTCAGCTGGATTAATAAGGCCTCCAAAAATTTGATCAACCTTTTCCTGTAGATTTTCTCCTTCCCCCTGTATCTCTGGGAGACCTCTGATCCTCAGGTTTTTCCTCCTGCTTCGGTTTTCCTGGTCTTCCAGTCTATATCTCAGATTCCTTTGTTCACGATGCATCTCCACCATCTGGACTTTAAGGTTCCTTATCTCCATCCCCTGTCTTTCTACTAATGTTTCAGCTTCCTCCACTCTTCTTAAAATGTGGCCCATGTCTCCCCGTATTGTTTCTATTTCTCCCTTAATGGAAGTTTCCAGTCTAGCAAACATTTCCGCCTTTTCATTCTTTGTTGGTAATACTCTTTCCTGTTGGCTCTCCATTAAGACTTCTTCTATTATCACCGGATTTATAGTATGAGGTTCCGCTTCCGCCAGCTGTCTTCTTGTACTAATTTTAGGCGGACATTCAGGTGTTTTACTTTTTGTACCAGATGCCTTTCCCGGGCTTACATTAGTATTTTCATGAACCATATATTTCCTTATCATACCTGGGCTGGCACTTGTTCTGGTGGGATTCGCTGTTGAATCTGCTGTGGCCCCCTTCCCCGACTTTACCCTCATTCTCTATTATCTTTCCCCTTTTAATTGATCTTTTTCTGATATAACTCCCAAGAGTGAGATAAATATGATGATTATTTGGTACAAGTTTCCAACCCCCTAGGGGTTTCTTCCGCTGGGGTGTCAAGATCCGGGGTCCGGGATATTATTCTTTTTGCCAGTTACACCCTTGAACTTGGTTGACCTGGGTATCACAATTTGAGAGTCCTTAAGACGTTATATGACGACCCTACGTGATAGGGAAACCCTATGTATTAGATCCCCTACTAGCTCTCCCTTCTGTATGATGTCAGTGCAATGTTATTACCATTAATACATTGGGGTTCCACAAAGAGCACAGAGAGCACAGAGGACGACACCCCAAGCGTACACATCAAGCTGATCCCATCTCTTGTAGAACAAAGCCGGAGAAACAAGACCGAGAAAAGGCAACCAGAAAGAGAAAGTGAAACAAGAAATTTTTCAAGGAGCTTAGCACCTCCCCTCCTTTGCATAAATATAGCTTAACATTTGTATCCGGTTTCCGTTGGACCTAGAATCTTGGGTTTACCTTAGGCTTGTTACACTATATAAAGTTCTTAGTTTTGATTTTCCCATGCAGTACAAATGTATACCATTATCAACAAGTAAGAACATTTATACGCTTGAATGTAAGCCTATGTACCATGGTCTTTTCTTTTTCTTTTTGTCTCCTTATAAACTTGATCAACTCAAGACCAACCCCCACTCTTTCCACAACAATCTCATTTCTTGCGGTTACCCCTTATCTTGTTGTTCCGGGTTTCTGTCCAAAAAGGAGACTTTTATATGATGGCCTGGGTGGGGGGTAAAATTTGCTGCCTCCGTGGATGGTTTACCTGTGCTTTACCTAAACTTTACATATTGCATGTTAATATCCCACTAGAATGGTTTAATGTAAAGCACTTACCCCTCCAGCCGCATTCACTCCAATATTTTTTGTTACTTATCTGTAAGTTAGTGTTCCGTGCTTCTCTGGAGGTCTCTGTATCCTAGTGAGGCTAGCAACGGTGTCCTCACCTCTACACCTCCCTCCCTGGTCGGTGATTGCCTCTCTTTCCAGCTACTTCGGTGGCAAGGAGGAGAACGCCGTGGACTCCGGGCCTTCACATCATCTGCTGTTTCCTAGGAGCGCTCTCATTGTTTCTTCCTCGAGCTCCATGCTTCCACCACCAAGGCTCGGGGGGGCGTGGGGGAGGAGGGGGCGGGAGGGTGCCAGCGACACCGGACCGGGAGCGTGGGGAAGAACCAGGTCCCGCGGGGCATCCTAGAGGCAGGCGACTAGAGGCAGGCGGCTCGCATCCAGGCCACGAGCGCCGCTACGAGAGTCGCTACACCGCAGCTAGACATGAGGAGGGAGGAGAGACCCGGCATCCCAGAGCGTGCGCCGGGATCAGCTAGATGCCCACATCCGGCTCCTCCCCTCCCTGTTTGGATCTCCTCCCAGATGGAGTGTCCTAAAGAAAGATTTTAGGGACTTAGGAGCTAAATTAAGGAAAAGTACCTCCAAGGTAGTATTCTCAGGAATACTACCGGTACATCAAGCCAGAAAGGCAGAGGGAGATTAGAGAAGTAAACAAGTGGCTGAAAAGCTGGTGTAGTAAGCAGGGGTTTGGGTTTCTGGAGGACTGGGTCGACTTCTCAGACGATAACCGGTATTATAGAAGGGATGGACTGAGGAGGGTGCAGATCAGCTGGGAATGAAGATGGCCAAAAAGTTAGAGGGGTTTTTAAACTAGGCGATGGGGGGGGGAGGGTCCAGGGGTTGAGATATTCAGTGTGGAACATATTCCAGAGGGTAGTATTGGGGGGAATAGTGGTATGTTGACCAAAGCACATAAAACCAAGGTAAGTATAGATGAAGTCCTAGTTGCAATCTCGGAACAGCCAATAAGAGGACAATATGCGACCGGTCTAAACTACGTGGCATGTTCACCAATGCCAGGAGCCTGGCGGACAAAATGGGTGAACTAGAGATACTGTTGTACGAGGAGGATTTGGATTTTTTTGGGGAATTTCAGAGACCTGGATCAACAGCTCTCATGATTGGCTGGCAAACATTCAAGGGTATACCCTTTATCGCAAGGATAGAGGGGGTAAAAAAGGGGGAGGGGTATGCCTATATATCAAGAATAATGTACAAGTGAATGTGAGAGATGACATCACTAAGGGAGCTAGGGAGGAGGTGGAATCCTTATGGGTAGAGATCCAAAGGGATGAAGCTAAGTGGAAAATAGTACTGGGAGTATGCTAAAGGCCCCCTAACCTGAGGGAGGAAGGGGGAACAGATCTCCTATCACAATTTGGATTAGCAGCAAGGATGGGAAGTGTTATCATAATGGGGGATTTTAACTATCCAGACATAGACTGGGCGGAGGGAACCGCGCATTCATCTAAGGCTCACCAATTTTTAAATGTCTTGCAGGACAATTTTATGGGTCAGATGGTAGATGCACCAACTAGAAATAAAGCATTACTGGATCTACTGATTACCAACAATACAGACCTGATCACGGATGTGGAAATACGGGTAGGTAACAGCGATTACAGGTCAGTTGGCTTCAGTATAAATCACACAAATAGGAAACATAAGGGGAATACAAAGACACTGAATTTCAAAAGAGCCAACTTCCCTAAACTACGAACCTTGCTAGAAGGCATAAATTGAGATAAAATATTAGGAACAAAGAACACGGAGGAGAGATGGGTTTGCTTTAAAAGCATATTAAATAAGGGCATTAGCCAATGCATCCCATTGAGTAATAAATTTAAAAGAGCGAACAAAAGTCCTGGATAGCTTAACTCAAATGTAAAAATGCATATAAAAGCAAAGGAGAAGGCCTTCAAAAAATACAGGGTTGAGGGATCATCATCAGCATTTAGACTTTATAAAGAATGCAACAAGAAATGTAAGGGTGCAATAAGAACGGCTAAGATAGGACATGAAAGACACATAGCGGAGGAGAGCAAAAAAGATCCCAAGAAATTCTTTAAGTATGTAAACAGTAAAAAAGGGAGGACAGACCATATTGGCCCCATAAAGAATGAGGAAGGACATCTGGTTACAAAGGATGGGGAGATGACGAAGGTATTGAATTTATTCTTCTCCTCAGTCTTCACGAGGGAATGGGGGGCTTCAGTAACCAAAACTGCAGTGTTTATCCTCATGACACATCGCAGGAGGCACCTCCATGGTTAACAGAGGACAGAATTAAAATTAGACTTGGGAAACTTAACATTAATAAATCACCAGGACCAGATGGCTTGCACCTGAGGGTACTTAGGGAACTCAGTCAAGTAATTGCCAGACCATTGTTCCTAATTTTTACTGACAGAATACTTACTGGAATGGTACCAACTGATTGGAGAAAAGTCAGTGTAGCACCAATATTTTAAAAGGGCCCAAAATACATCCCTGGGAATTACAGACCAGTTAGCCTAACATCAATAGTATGTAAACTCTTGGAGGGGGTGATAAGGGACTACATACAAGATTTTAGTAATGAGAGCGGTATCATTAGCAGTAATCAGCATGGATTCACGAAGAATCGTTCTTGCCAAACCAATCTATTATCCTTCTATGAGGAGGTGAGTTGCCATCCAGATAAAGGAAGGCCCGTAGACGTGGTGTATCTGGATTTTGCAAAAGCATTTGACACAGTTCCCCATAAATGTTTACTGTACAAAATAAGGTCCGTTGGCATGGACCATAGGGTGAGTACATGGATTGAAAACTGGCTACAAGGGCGAGTTCAGAGGGTGGTGATAAATGGGGAGTACTTGGAATAGTAAGGGGTGGGTAATGGGGTCCCCCAGGGTTCTGTGCTGGGACCAATCCTATTTAATTTGTTCATAAACGACCTAGAGGATGGGGTAAACAGTTCAATCTCTGTATTTGCGGACGATACTAAGCTAAGCTGGGCAATAATTTCTCTGCAGGATGTGGAAACCTTGCAAAAAGATCTGAACAAATTAATGGGGTGGGCAACTACATGGCAAATTAGGTTCCCAATGTAGAGAAATGTAAAATAATGCATTTGGGTGGCAAAAATATGAATGCAATCCATACACTGGGGGGAGAACCTCTGGGGGAATATAGGATGGAAAAGGACCTGGGGGTCCTAGTAGATGATAGGCTCAGCAATGGCATGCAATGCCAAGCTGCTGCTAACAAAGCAAACAGAATATTGGCATGCATTAAAAAGGGGATAAACTCCAGAGATAAAATGATAATTCTCCCGCTCTACAAGACTCTGGTCCGGCCGCACCTAGAGAATGCTGTCCAGTTCCGGGCACCAGTCCTCAGGAGGGATGTACTGGAAATGGAGCGAGTACAAAGAAGGGCAACAAAGCTAATAAAGGGTCTGGAGGATATTAGTTATGAGGAAAGGTTACGAGCACTGAACTTATTGGAGAAGAGACGCTTGAGAGGGGATATGATTTCAATATACAAGTACCATACTGGTGACCCCACAATAGGGATAAAACTTTTTCGAGGAAAGGAAGTTTAACAAGACTCGTGGCCACTCATTAAAATTAGAAGAAAAGAGGTTTAACCTTAAACTACATAGAGGGTTCTTTACTGTAAGAGTGGCAAGGATGTGGAATTCCCTTCCACAGGCGGTGGTCTCAGCGGGGGGCATTGATAGTTTCAAGAAACTATTAGATAAGCACCTGAACGACCGCAACATACAGGGATATACAATGTAATACTGATATATAATCACATACATAGGTTGGACTTGATGGACTTGTGTCTTTTTTCAACCTCACCAACTATGTAACGTGTCATATTGTGCGTTCTTTACCATTTAAGTGTGCCTCTGCTCTTGGGGACATTCTCGAATTTGGAATCCCCTGAAAGCAGCTTGAATATACGATTGAGAGCTATATTGCTCTTAAATCTCAGTTATTGCCCTCTAGTTGATTACGTGAATATATATATTGTTACTGTCTGTTATTCTTCCACAGGAATATAGGAATATTACAGTAAAGACAATTTCTGTGTTTTATCATAACGTGTGTGAATCTCATTAGTCATTGCACTTACACTATTTCCAGATGTGCCAAAGGGGGCTGAGGCTGTTATTAGGGTTGAGAGGCAGAGTAATGGACTGAACTAACTTAAGCAGCCCCTGCGGGGGGGGTTATCGCTACATACATATCCAAAAAATATATATATAAAAAATAAATTTACTCATCAATTTGGCCAATATGTATTCTGCTACATATTTGTGCAAAAGTTATTGCATCTACAAAATAGGGGATAGATTTATTGACTTTTATTTTTTATGTTTTTACTGGTAATGGCGGCGATCTTGATTTTTAGAAGGACTGCGACATTATGGTGGATAAATCTGACCCCAAGTTACACTTTTTGTGGATCAGTGACATTATTATGCCCTGTACACACAATCGGACATTGATCGGACATTCCAAAAACAAAATCCATCGGATTTTTTCAGACGGATTTTGGGCCAAACTTGTCTTGCACACACGGTCGCACAAAGTTGTCGCAAAATCCGATCGTTCTGAACGCGGTGACGTAAAACATGTACATCGGGACTATAAACGGGGCAGTAGCCAATAGCTTTTGTCTCTTAATTTATTCTGAGCATGCATGGCACTTTGTGCGTTGGATTTGTGTACACACAATCGGAATTTAAACGATTGGATTTTGCTGTCGGAAAATTTTATATCCTGCTCTCAAACTTCATTGGATAATCTGACCGTGTGTACAGGGCATTACAGTGATCAGTGCTAAAAAACGCACTGATCAATATATAAATGGTACTGGCAGGGAAGGGGTTAAAACTAGGGGGCGATCAAGGGGTTAACTGTGTTCCCTGTGTGTGTTCTAACTGTGTGGAGGCTGGGCTCACTGGGACAACACAGAGATCGCTGTTCCTGATCACTAGGAACAGCAGATCTCCATGTTGTCCCCTGTCAGAATGGGGATCAGCCTTGTTTACATAGGCAGATCCCTGTTCTGCCTCTCTGTGCAGCGATCACAGACCCGTGCACGCGTCCACAGTATCTATTGCATGAAATGACGTACAGATATGTCATTTTGCACAATAGAGCCGCCCTGCTGCAATATATGTGTAGTGGGCAGACTTAAAGCGGTTCAAGTATGAATATGCTCTGTAATTTGGCCCTTTGTATCACCTGAAATACCTGGCTGGTTATGCCCCCCTGTAAACTGATTACAGTTTATCATGGCTGCTGAGCCCTGACACTGTGGTCATTTTATGTGCCTCTGTCATCTGCAGCTCTCCTCTGCCCTCTCTCCCCCCTCCCTGTCTATCAGCTAGTGACAGTGCCCACCCCTTCCCCTCCTGCTGAAATAACTTGTTAATTTTCAGGCAATCCCCTGTCTTCCATAATGCAAT